>NC_135302.1:1274874-1346643 GCF_051311805.1 Agelaius phoeniceus | reverse complement strand
CCGCCGCCGCTTTGCTGATGCTGGCCAGGGCCTGCCGCGCCTTCTCCCACTCGGGGTTCTCGGGGGGCGCCGGGGGGCTCCTCCCGCGCGGGGCCCGCACCGCCGGGAGCGCCTCCGGGAGCGCCTCCGGGAGCGGCGCCGAGCGCGAACGGGGCGGCCCTGAGGGAGCAACGGAACCGCGCTCGGTCAAACCGGCCCCGCTCTGCCCGCGCCCTCCCCCGTCCCGGAGCTCCTCTCACCACTCGCGTTGGTCGCCCAGGTTGGCGGCCATGGTCGGGGGCCGCTCCCGCCGCCGGGGTCGCGATTATCGCGACAGGAGCGGCCGCAACTCCGGGGACCCAAGATGGCGGCGCCGCTGCCTCTCCCCTCACGGAGCCGCTTCCGGTCAGCGCGCGCGGCGCTCGGCCAATGGGAGGGCGAAGTGAGGGGCGCGCGCGGCGCCCGGCCAATGGGAGGGCGAAGGGCGGGGCGCGCGCGGCGCTCGGCCAATGGGAGTGCGAGGCGCGGGGCAACGGCGGCCGCGCGAGGACAAAGTAACGGCGAGGGCGCGAGGGAGGACGGCGGACGGCGGCTGCGAGGGGACAAACTGACGGAGATGGCGCGCGCGCGCGGGGATTTCGGGGAGAATTTGGGGGATTTTGGGGGTCCCAGGGGAAAAACTGGAGGGGAACCCGTCTGTAGTCACCCCCCCCACCGCTCCACCCAAAATTGGGGCATTTTATCATCAAAACTGGGAGCTTTTATCCCCAAAACTGGGCGGTTGTTCACCAAAATCGGGGATCTGGGTCCCCAAACTTGAAGGATTTTAGCCCCAGAATTGGGGGGGTTCATCCCCAAAATTTGGGGTCTGAGTCCCCAAAACTGGGGGTTTTTAATCCCCAAAATTGGGGTTTTAATCCCCAAAACTCGGGATTTTAATTACCAAAACTGAGGGATTTTAATCTCCAAAACTGAGGGATTTAGCCCGAAAACCTGGGAGTGTGTTCCCCAAAACTGAGGGGTTTTGAATCCCAAAATTGGGAGTTTTTAACCCCCAAAACCAGGGGATTTTACCCAAAACTGGGGGATTTTAACCTCCAAAATCAGGGATGGCCTGGCTCCCCAAAACCAGGAGGTTTTACCCCAAAATTGGGATTTTAACCCCAAACCTGGGATTTCACCCCAAACCGGAGTTTTCAATCATAAATTCCGAAGTTTTTGTCCCCAAACCCGGCGGATTTCACCCCAAACCCGGGGGAGTTTAAGCCCCAAAATTGAGACTTCTTAACCCCAAAATTGGAATTTTTACCCCAAAATTGGGAATTTTTACCCAAACCTGGGAGTTTTTACCCCAAACCCGGGGATTTCACCCCAAAACTGGGAGGTTTTTCCCTAAAACCGGGGGATTTCACCCCAAAACCCAAAGTCTTTAACCCCAAACCTGAGGATTTCACCCCAAAATTGGGAGGTTTTTCCTAAAACCGGGGGATTTCACCCCAAAACCCAAAGTCTTTAACCCCAAACCTGAGGATTTCACCCCAAAATTGGGAGGTTTTTTCCCTAAAACCTGGGGATTTCACCCCAAAACCCAAAGTTTTTAACCCCAAACCCGGGGATTTCACCCCAAAACTGGGAGATTTTTCGCTAAAACCGGGGGATTTCACCCCAAAACCCAAACTTTTTAACCCCAAACCTGAGGATTTCACCCCAAAACCGGGACTTTTTTTTACCCCAAATTTGGGAATTTTGACCCAAACTCCTCCGATTCCCCCCAAACCGCCCCCACCCCCCCACATCAATAAATTCACCAAAAAAACACCAAAAAACACCAAAAACACCAAAAACACCAAAAACACAAAAACTGGAAAAATCGTTTAATCCTGGGGGGGGGGGGGTGGTGGGGTGGGGGAGGGGCTCTCGGGGTGGGGGTGGGGGTTTTTCCCCTCCCCCCCCTTTCGCCGCCGCCCCTCCCCCCCCTTTTCCCTCCAATACCAAAAAACGGGGGGGGGTGGGGCTGGGGGGAGGGGCGGGGGGAGGGGGCGGGTGGGGGGAGGGGCGGCAAAGCTACAACGAGAAACCAGCGCGGGGGGGAGGGGCGAAATTTTTGGGGTAAAACCGCGGGAAATCGGGGCTGGAGTGGGCGGGGCTCGGAGGGGGGGAAGGGGGCGGGGCTCGGAGGGGAAAAGGGGCGGGGCTACCAGAAGTCGCGGCGGGTGATAGGAGTCGGGGTCGCAGAACTTGGTGACCACCACGCGGTTGGCGAACTTGCGGCCCGTGAGGCCCTGCATGGCCTTCTGGCAGTCGAAAACCGACGTGAACTCCACGAAAAATCTGCGGGATTTGGGGAAAAAAAACGAGATTTTGGGGCGTTTTGGGGCAGTTTGGGGTATTTTTGTGTTTTGGGGTAAATTTACGGGGATTTGGGGTCATTGGGATGGGGCACAGGGACAGGGGGACAGCCCAGGCCCTGCATGGCCTTCTGGCAGTCGAAAACAGACGTGAACTCCACAAAAATCTGCGAAATTTGGGGAAAAAAACCGAGATTTTGGGGCATTTCGGGGAAGTTTTGGGGCAGTTTTGGGTTTTGGGGTAAATTCATGGGGATTTGGGGCTGTTTGGGGTGATTTTGGGGGGATTTGGGGGCATAAGGACACAGGGGCCTTCTGGCAGTCGAAAACCGACGTGAACTCCACGAAAATCTGCGAAATTTGGGGAAAAAAACCGAGATTTTGGGGCATTTCGGGGCATTTTTGAGATTTGGGTCATTTTGGGGTGATTTTGGGTCATCTCGGGGGGATTTGGGGTCATTTCGGGAGGATTCAGGTCAGTAAGGACACAGGGCCTTCTGGCAGTCAAAAACCGACGTGAACTCCACGAAAATCTGCGGGATTTGGGAAAAAAACTGAGATTTTGGGGCATTTTTCTGTTTTGGGGTGATTTCATGGGGATTTGGAGCTGTTTGGGGCCATTGAGAGGGAGCACGGACAGAGGGGCACAGGGGCCTTCTGGCAGTCAAAAACAGACGTGAACTCCACGAAAATCTGCGGGATTTGGGGAAAAAAAACGAGATTTTGGGGCATTTTGGGGAAGTTTTGGGGTATTTTTGTGTTTTGGGTGATTTCATGGGATTTGGGGCTGTTTGGGGTCATTTCAGGGGGATTTGGGGCATAAGGACACAGGGGCCTTCTGGCAGTCGAAAACAGACGTGAACTCCACGAAAATCTGCGAGATTTGGGGAAAAAAACCGAGATTTTGGGGCATTTCGGGGCATTTTTGAGATTTGGGTCATTTTGGGGTGATTTTGGGTCATTTTGGGGGGATTTTGGGGTCATTTTTGGGTGATTTTGGGTCATTTTTGGGTGATTTTGGGTCAGTAAGGACACAGGGACCCTCTGGCAGTCGAACGCTGATGTGAACTCCATGGCCCAGCCCCAGGGCCACACCTGGGCACACCTGGGGCACACCTGGTGACACACCTGGGCACACCTGGGACACACCTGAGCACACCTGGGCACACCTGGGGCACATCTGGGCACACCTGGGACACACCTGGGGCACCACAGACACACCTGGGCACACCTGGGGCACCACAGACACACCTGGGGCACCACAGACACACCTGGGCACACCTGGGCACACCTGGGGCACACCTGGGGATACCTGGGGCACACCTGGCACACCTGGGGCACACCTGGGCACACCTGAACACACCTGGGGCACCACAGGTGACCCCGGATCCCCCATTCCTCACCTGGGCACCCCCACATTGGCTGTGGGATCTCAATGGATTTAACCCTTTCCCTGCCTGTTCCCATCCAGCACACCTGGGCACACCTGGGCACACCTGGCACACAGGTGACCCCATATCTCCCATTTCTCACCTTTCCACACCCGGGTACTTCGACTCCATCCACGGGCCGCGGGATCTCGATGGATTTGACCCATTCCCATTCCCATCCCAGCCCATTCCCAGCATACCTGGGCACACAGGTAACCCCATATCTCCCATTTCTCACCTTTCCACACCCGGGCACCTCCACGCCGTCCACGGGCCAGGGGATCTCGATGGATTTGACGGTGCCGTACCTGCCCCACTCCCATTCCTATGCCCCCAGTACCCATTCCCAGCACACCTGGGCACACCTGGGCACACAGGTGACCCCGTTTCTCAGCTCTCTCACCTTTCCACACCCAGGTACCTCCACGCCGTCCACGGGCCGGGGAATCTCGATGGATTTGACGGTGCCGTACCTGCCCCATTCCCATTCCCTCGGTGCCACACCTGGGCACACAGGTGAGCTGATATCTCCCATTTCTCACCTTTCCACACCCAGGCACCTCCACGCCGTCCACGGGCCGGGGGATCTCGATGGATTTGACCCATCCCCATTCCCATCCCAGCCCATTCCCAGCACACCTGGGCACACAGGTGAGTCCATATGATGCTGTATTTTGGATTTCTCACCTTTCCACACCCAGGTACTTCGACTCCATCCACGGGCCGCGGGATCTCGATGGATTTGACGGTGCCGTACCTGCCCCATTCCCATTCCCATCCCCTCAGTGCCACACCTGGGCACACCTGGGCACACAGGTGACCCATATTTCCCATTTCTCACCTTTCCACACCCGGGCACCTCGACTCCATCCACGGGCCGCGGGATCTCGATGGATTTGACGGTGCCGTACCTGCCCCATTCCCATTCCTATGCCCCCAGTACCCATTCCCAGCACACCTGGGCACACAGGTGAGTCCATATGATGCTGTATTTTGGATTTCTCACCTTTCCACACCCAGGTACCTCCACTCCATCCACGGGCCGCGCGATCTCAATGGATTTGACGGTGCCGTACCTGCCCCACTCCCATTCCCATCCCCTCAGTGCCACACCTGGGCACACAGGTGAGTGGATATTTTGGATTTCTCACCTTTCCACACCCGGGTACTTCGACTCCATCCACAGGCCGCGGGATCTCGATGGATTTGACGGTGCCGTACCTGCCCCATCCCATTCCCATCCCCTCAGTGCCACACCTGGGCACACCTGGGCACACAGGTAACTCTGTATTTCCCATTTCTCACCTTTCCACACCCAGGCACCTCCACTCCATCCACGGGCCGGGGGATCTCGATGGATTTGACGGTGGCGTACCTGCCCCACTCCCACCCATTCCCTGCACACCTGGGCACACCTGGGCACACAGGTGAGTCCATATGATGCTGTATTTTGGATTTCTCACCTTTCCACACCCAGGCACCTCCACGCCATCCACGGGCCGCGGGATCTCGATGGATTTGACGGTGCCGTACCTGCCCCATTCCCATCCCCAGCACACCTGGGCACACCTGGGCACACAGGTGACCCCGTTCTCAGCTCTCTCACCTTTCCACACCCGGGCACCTCCACGCCGTCCACGGGCCGCGGGATCTCGATGGATTTGACGGTGCCGTACCTGCCCCATTCCCTCCCTGCCTGTTCCCATCCCCTCAGTGCCACACCTGGGCACACAGGTGACCCATATTTTGGATTTCTCACCTTTCCACACCCAGGTACCTCCACGCCATCCACGGGCCGCGGGATCTCGATGGATTTGACGGTGCCGTACCTGCCCCATTCCCATTCCCATCCCCTCCCTGCCTGTTCCAGCACACCTGGGCACACAGGTGAGTCCATATGATGCTGTATTTTGGATTTCTCACCTTTCCACACCCGGGCACCTCGACGCCGTCCACGGGCCGGGGGATCTCGATGGATTTGACGGTGCCGTACTTGCCCCACTCCCATTCCCATCCCCTCAGTGCCACACCTGGGCACACCTGGGCACACAGGTGAGTTCATATTTTGGATTTCTCACCTTTCCACACCCAGGTACTTCGACTCCATCCACGGGCCGCGGGATCTCGATGGATTTGACGGTGCCGTACCTGCCCCATTCCCATCCCCATCCCCTCAGTGCCACACCTGGGCACACCTGGGCACACAGGTAACTCTGTATTTCCCATTTCTCACCTTTCCACACCCAGGCACCTCCACGCCGTCCACGGGCCGCGGGATCTCGATGGATTTGACGGTGCCGTACCTGCCCCACTCCCATTCCCAGCACACCTGGGCACACAGGTGAGTCCATATTTTGGATTTCTCACCTTTCCACACCCGGGCACCTCCACTCCATCCACAGGCCGCGGGATCTCGATGGATTTGACGGTGCCGTACCTGCCCCACTCCCATTCCCAGCACACCTGGGCACACAGGTGACCCCATATCTCCCATTTCTCACCTTTCCACACCCAGGTACTTCGACTCCATCCACGGGCCGGGGGATCTCGATGGATTTGACGGTGCCGTACTTGCCGCACTCGTCGCGCACGTCCTCCACGATCTCCTCGTACTCCTCGTCGTCCAGCAGCTCCTCGGGCAGGACCATGTTGAGCAGGCACAGCACCTCCGTGGGGTGCCCGCCCATCTGCACCTGCGAGCTCATCAGCCCCGGCACCTGCAGCGTCACCGGCGTCTGGTTGATGGTGCTCTGGGGACGGGGAAAATGGGGGTAAATAAATGGGGGAAATGGGATAAAAATGGGGAATGTTGGGGGAAAAAATGGGGGAATATGGGGAGAAAAAACGGGGGGAAATGGGAAATGTTGGGGAAAAATGGGGGGAATATGGGGGAAATGGGAAATGTTGGGGGGAAATAATGGGGAAATTGGGGGAAAAAAACGGGGGGAAATATGGGGGGAAATGGGGAATGTTGGGGGAAAGTGAGGGGAAATATGGGGGAAAATGGGAAATGTTGGGGGAAAAAAATGGGGAAATAATTGGGGGAAAAAAACGGGGGGAAATATGGGGGGAAATGGGGAATGTTGGGGGAAAAAAATGGGGGAAATGGGAGATGTTGGGGGGAATTAACCGGGGAAAATGGGGAATGTTAGGGGAAAATAATGGGGAAATTGGGGAAAAAAAACAGGGGGAAAATGAGAAATGTTGGGGGAAAATAATGGAAAAAAAGGGAAATGTTGGGGGGAAAATGGGGAAAAGGTGAGGGAAAAATGGGATAAAAATGGGGAATGTTGGGGGAAATAATGGGGGAAAATGGGGAAAAGGTGAGGGGAAAAATGGGATAAAAATGGGAATGTTGGGGGGAAATAATAGGGGGAAATGGGAAATGTTTGGGGGAAAAAACATGATAAAAATGGGAAATGTTGGGGAAAAAATGGGGGGAAAATGGGAAATGTTGGGGGAAAATAATGGGGAAATCGGGAAAAAAAAACGGGGGGAAATATGGGGGGAAATGGGGAATGTTGGGGGAAATAATGGGGGAATATGGGGAAAAAAAACGGGGAAATATGGGGGGAAATGGGGAATGTTGGGGGAAAGTGAGGGGGAATATGGGGGGAAATGTTGGGGGAAAACGGGGGAAATTGGGGAAAAAAATGGGGGACATATGGGGGGAAATGGGAAATGTTGGGGGGAAATAATGGGGAAATTGGGGAAAAAAAACAGTGGGAAAATGGGAAATGTTGGGAAAAAAATGGGGGGAAATGGGAAATGTTGGGGAAAATAATGGGGGGGAAATGGGAGAGAAGGTGAGGAAAAATAAACGGGATAAAAATGGGAAATGTTGGGGAAAATGGCAGGGAAAATCGGGGAAAAGGTGAGGGGAAAATAAAAGGGGGAAATGGAAAATGTTGGGAAAAAAATGGGGGGAAAGTGAGGGGAAATATGGGGGGAAATGGGGAATGTTGGGGGGAAAACAGGGGAAAAACAGGGGAAAAGGTGAGGGGAAAAAACAAGGGAAATCGGGGAAAAGGTGGGGGAAAAAAATGGGATAAAAATGGGAAATGTTGGGGGGAAAACGGGGAAAAGGTGAGGGGAAAATATGGGGGGGAAATGGGAAATGTTGGGGGAAATAAATGGGGGAAAATGGGAAATGTTGGGGGAAAAAAAATGGATTAAAATGGGAAATGTTGGGGAAAAACAGGGAAAAAAACGGGATGGAAATGGGAAATGTTGGGGGGAAAACGGGGAGAATGGAAAATGTTGGGGGAAAAAAATGGGATAAAAATGGGAAATGTTGAGGGAAAAAATGAGGGTGAAAATGGAGGGGGGGGAAACGTGAGGTAAAAAGGGATAAAAATGGGAAATATTTTCCCCAATTCCTCCCCATTTTTTCCTATTTTTTATCCCATTTCCCCCCCATTTTCCCAGTATTTTCCCCAATTTTTCCCATTTTTTCTGCCATTTTCCCCCATTTTTCCCCCCTTTTCCTCAATTTTCCCCATTTTCCCCCCAAATTTTCTGACCTTTCCCCCCGATTTCCCCAAATTTTATAATATTTTCCCCCATTTTTCCCCCCATTTTCTCCCCCTTTGTTCCTCAATATTTCCCATTTTCATCCCCAAATTTTCTGATCTTTTCCCATTTTCCCCCAATTTTCCCCCAAATTTTCTAATATTTTCCCCCATTTTTCTCAACATTTCCAGACCCCCCTCACCCTGAATTTGGGGAGGGGTCCCCAAACCTTCCCCTCCCCAGATTTTGGGATGGATTCCCCAAAAAACCCCCCCAAAAAACCCCAAAAAATCCCCATATCTTCCAAAAGCTTCCACCAAAAAACCCCAAATTTTGGGAGGGGTCCCCGAGCCCCCCCAAATTTTGGGGAGGGGTCCCCAAACCTTCCCCCCCCAGATTTTGGGATGGATTCCCCAAAAAAAAACCCCAAAAAACCCAAAAACACCCCAAAAAAATCCCCATATCTTCCAAAAACTTCCACCAAAAAACCCCAAATTTTGGGGAGGGGTCCCTGAGCTCTCCCAGATTTTGGGGAGGGGTCCCCAGAGCCCCCCCTCCAGATTTTGGGATGGATTCCCCCAAAAAAAACCAAAAAAACCCCCAAAAACCCCAAAAACCCCCCAAAAAATCCCCATATCTTCCAAAAGCTTCCACCAAAAAAACCCCAAATTTTGGGGAGGGGTCCCTGAGCCCCCCGTGAATTTGGGGAGGGGTCCCCAAACCGCCCCCCCCCCAGATTTTGGGATGGATTCCCCAAAAAACACCCCAAAAATCCCCATATCTTCAAAAGGCTTTGACCAAAAAACCCCAAATTTTGGGGAGGGGTCCCCAAGCCCCCCCAGATTTTGGGGAGGGGTCCCCGAGCCCCCCCCAGATTTTGGGGAGGGGTCCCCAGAGCCTCACCCCCAGATTTTGGGATGGATTCCCCAAAAAACCCCCCCAAAAAACCCCAAAAAATCCCCATATCTTGGAAACGCTTCCACCAAAAAACCCCAAATTTTGGGGAGGGGTCCCCGAGCCCCCCCAGATTTTGGGGAGGGGTCCCCGAGCCCCCCCAGATTTTGAGGAGGGGTCCCCAAAAAACCCCCCAAAAAACCCCCCCAAAAACCCCACAAAAAATCCCCATATCTTGGAAACACTTCCACCAAAAAACCCCAAATTTTGGGGAGGGGTCCCCGAGCCCCTCCAGATTTTGGGGAGGGGTCCCCAGACCCTACACCCCAAATTTTGGATGGATCCCCCAAAAAAAAACCCTAAAAACCCCCCAAAAACCCCCCAAAAAATCCCCATATCTTGGAAAAACTTCCACCAAAAAACCCCAAATTTTGGGGAGGGGTCCCCGAGCCCCCCCAGATTTTGGGGAGGGGTCCCCAGACCCTACACCCCAAATTTTGGGATGGATCCCCCAAAAAAAACCCCCAAAAAACCCCCCCAAAACCCCCCAAAAAAATCCCCATATCTTGGAAACGCTTCCACCAAAAAACCCCAGATTTTGGGGAGGGGTCCCCGAGCCCCCCCAGATTTTGGGGAGGGGTCCCCGAGCCCCCCCATCCGCCGTGAATTTGGGGAGGGGTCCCCACTCACTCACCAGGGTGGCGTTCTTGGCCCCCACGCTCGCCCTCTGCACCAGCAGCTTCTTGTCCCCGAGCTGCATCCCATTGAGGCCGGCGATGGCCTGGGGGGCACGGGGGGACACGGGGTCAGGGACCCCTCCCCAAATTGGGGAGAGACCAGGGACCCCCTCCCCAAATTGGGGGAGAGCCCAGGGACCCCCTCCCCAAATTATGGGAGAGACCGGGGACCCCCTCCCCAAATTATGGGGGAGAGACCAGGGACCCCCTCCCCAAATTATGGGAGAGACCAGGGACCCCTCCCCAAATTATGGGAGGAGCCCAGGGACCCCTCCCCAAATTATGGGGGAGCCCAGGGACCCCCTCCCCAAATTGGGGGAGAGCCCGGGGACCCCCTCCCCAAATTTGGGGAATTTGGGGAGAGTTTGGGGGGAAATTCTGGGATTTTGGGGCGTTTTTGGGGGGGATTTGGGGTTTTATGAAGATTTGGGGGGGTCAGGGACCCCCACTCAAAATTTGGGGGAGAGCCCGGGGACCCCTCCCCAAATTGGGGGAGAGACCAGGGACCCCCTCCCCAAATCCGGGGGGGTTTGGGGAGAGCTTGGGGGGAAATTCTGGGATTTTGGGGGGGATTTTGAGGGGGATTTGGGGCATTTTTTGGGGGGATTTGGGTTTTTTTAAAGATTTGGGACCCCCACTCAAAATCTGGGGGAAAATTGGGGACCCCCTCCCCAAATCTGGGGGGCTTTGGGGACCCCCTCCCCAAATCTGGGGGGGTTTGGGGGGAAATTCTGGGATTTTTGGGGGGATTTGAGGCACGTTTTGAGGGGGGGGATTTGGGGTTTTATGAAGATTTGGGAGGTCAGGACCCCCTCCCCAAATTTTGGGGAGAGCCCAGGGACCCCTCCCCAAATTTGGGGGGGTTTGGAGACCCCCCCAGGAGTGGATTTGGGGCAGAAATGGGGGGAAATTCTGGGATTTTGGGGCATTTTTTGGGGGGGATTTGGGCATTTAGAAAGATTTGGGATCCCTACTCGAAATCTGGGGGGAAATTGGGGACCCCTCCCCAAATTATGGGGAGCCCAGGGACCCCTCCCCAAATTATGGGGGAGCCCAGGGACCCCTCCCCAAATTAGGGGGGCTTTGGGGGGAAATTCTGGGATTTTGGGGGAGATTTGGGGCGTTTTTTGGGGGGAATTTGGGGTTTTACAAAGATTTGGGACCCCCATCGAAATCTGGGGGGAAATTGGGGACCCCTCCCCAAATTATGGGAGGAGCCCGGGGACCCCCTCCCCAAATCCAGGGGGGTTTGGGGAAAATTTTGGGATTTTGGGGGGATTTGGGGGCGTTTTTTGGGGGGGATTTGGCATTTAGAAAGATTTGGGACCCCCACTCCAAATATGGGGGGGAGCCCAGGGACCCCCTCCCCAAATTATGGGGAGAGGCCTGGACCCCCTCCCCAAATTTGGGGGGGTTTGGGGGGATATTCTGGGATTTTGGGGAGGATTTGGGGGCGTTTTTTGGGGACGGGATTTGGGGTTTTATAAAGATTTGGGACCCCCACTCTAAATTTGGGGGAAATTGGGGACCCCCTCCCCAAATTTGGGGGGGTTTGGGGACCCCTCCCCAAATTATGGAGGAGCCCAGGGACCCCCTCCCCAAATCTGGGGGGGTTTGGGGACCCCCAGGAGTGGATTTGGGGCTGATTTTGGGTGGATTTTGGGCTGTTTTGGGGCCATTTTTGGGCAGTTTCTGGGCTGTTTTGTGTGGATTTGGGGAGGATTTTTTGGGTGGATTTTGGGCAGTTTTGAGCAGATTTTGGGGCTGTTGTTTTGGGCCATTTCTGAGCAGTTTCTGGGGCAGATTTTGGGTCACTTTTGGGTGTTTTTGGTACCTGGTCAGTGACGTTGATGTCCACGTACTCGCTGATTTTGGGCCGTTTTTGGGCAGTTGTTTTGAGCCATTTTGGGCAGTTTTTGGGGCAGTTTTTGCACAGTTTTTGGGGCAGTTTTTGCACAGTTTTTGGGGCAGTTTTTGGGCCGTTTCTGGGGCAGATTTTGGGTCATTTTTGGGTGTTTTTGGTACCTGGTCAGTGACGTTGATGTCCACGTACTCGCTGATTTTGGGGCAGTTTTGGGCTGTTGTTTTGGGCCATTTTGGGTACATTTTGCACAGTTTTTGGGGCAGTTTTTGCACAGTTTTTTAGCAATTTTTGGGGCAGTTTTTGGGGCAGATTTTGGGCCGTTTCTGGGGCAGATTTTGGGTCGTTTTTGGGTGTTTTTGGTACCTGGTCAGTGACGTTGATGTCCACGTACTCGCTGATTTTGGGCTGTTTTGGGCTGTTGTTTTGGGCCATTTTGGGGCAGTTTTTGGGCAGTTTTTGCACAGTTTCTGGGACAGACTTTGAGCAGTTTTTGGGGCAGATTTTGGGTCATTTCTGGGTGTTTTTGGTACCTGGTCAGTGACGTTGATGTCCACGTACTCGCTGATTTTGGGCCGTTTTGGGGCAGTTTTTGCAGTTTTTGGGGCAGTTTTTGCACAGTTTTTGGGGCAGTTTTTGCACAGTTTCTGGGGCAGACTTTGAGCAGTTTCTGGGGCAGATTTTGGGCCATTTTTGGGCAATTTTGGTACCTGGTCAGTGACGTTGCTGTCCACGTACTCGCTGATTTTGGGCAGTTTTGGGCTGTTGTTTTGGGCCATTTTTGGGCAGTTTTTGGGGCAGTTTTTGCACAGTTTTTGGGGCAGACTTTGAGCAGTTTCTGGGGCAGTTTTTGGGTCATTTTGGGTGTTTTTGGTACCTGGTCAGTGACGTTGATGTCCACGTACTCGCTGATTTTGGGCCGTTTTGGGGCAGTTTTTGCACAGTTTTTTGGGCAGTTTATTAGCAATTTTTGGGGCAGTTTTTGGGCAGACTTTGGGCCGTTTCTGGGGCAGATTTTGGGCCATTTTTGGGCTATTTTGGTACCTGGTCAGTGACGTTGATGTCCACGTACTCGCAGAAGGCGTAGCCCTTGCTCAGCCCCGTGGCGCTGTCCTTGACCAGGTTGAAGGCCTTGAGGGGCCGAAGGACGTCAGCAGCTCCTTCACCTGAATTTGGGAAATTTTGGGGTGAATTTGGGGGATTTTGGGGTCTGGGAGTGGCCCCCAGGACCCAGGAATTCCCCTCTGGAATTTGGGAATTTTCCCCTCTGGAATTTGGGATCCCCCTCCCCAAAATACCCCAGGAATCCCAATCAAACCCATCCCGTTCCTTGTTCGGATTTGAGCAGAATTTGGGAAATTTTGGGGTGAATTTGGGCCATTTTGGGGCTCTGGGAGTGGCCCCAGGATTTGGGAATTCCCCTCTGGATTTGGGAATTTTCCCTCTGGAATTTGGGATCCCCCTCCCCAAAATACCCCAGGAATCCCAATGGACCCCGTCCCGTTCCTGGGGCTGATTTGAGCAGAATTTGGGGAATTTTGGGGGGAATTTGGGCCATTTTGGGGGAGATTTTGGGGTCGGGGAACCCCCCCCCTGGAATTTGGGAACCCCCCCGGGATTTGGGAATTTTTCTCTGGAATTTGAGAATTTTTTCCTCTGGAATTTGGGAATTCTCCCCCTCTGGAACGAGGGAACCCCTCCCAAAAACCCCCAAAATCCCACCCTGGGGTCGATTTTTTGGGGGATTTTAGGGGGATTTGGGGTCTCCTCCCCAGTTTTTAGGATGGGATTTTTGGGGGGATTTTTGGGGGATTTGGGGTCTCCTCCCCAGTTTTTAGGATGGGATTTTTGGGGGATTTTGGGGGAATTTTAGGGGAATTTGGGGTCTCCTCCCCAGTTCAAGGGATGAGATTTTTTTGGGGATTTTTTGGGGAATTTTTGGGAATTTGGGGTCTCTTCCCCAGTTTAAGAAATGGAAATTTTTGGGGGGATTTTGGGGGAATTTGGGGTCTCTTCCCCAGTTTAAGAAATGGAATTTTTTGGGGGATTTTTGTAGGATTTGGGGTCTCCTCCCCAGTTTTTAGAATGGGATTTTTTAGGGGATTTTTTGGGGGGATTTTAGGGATTTTTGGGGAATTTGTGGTCTCCTCCCCAGTTTAAGGGATGAGATTTTTTAGGAAATTTTTTGGGAGGATTTTTGGGGGATTTGGGGTCTCCTCCTCAGTTTAAGGGATGAGATTTTTTGGGGGGATTTTGGGAATTTGGGGTCTTCTCCCCAGTTTAAGAAACGGAATTTTTGGGGGATTTGGGGTCTCCTCCCCAGTTTAAGGGATGAGATTTTTTGGGGGGATTTTTTGGGGGGATTTTAGGGATTTTTGGGGTCCCCCCCCTCACCTGGTCGTCGTTCAGGTAATTGGGGAGGCCCCCAATGAAAAGTTTGTGGGCGGAGTCCGGGACCACCGTGGACACCACACCTGGAAAAGGCCAAAAAAAATCCTAAATTCTCACCTGGAAACCCCAAAATCCCACCTGGAAACCCCAAAATCCCACCTGGAAACCCCAAAATTGCCCTGGAACACCAAAATCCCACCTGGAAACCCCAAAATCCCCACCTGGAACCCCAAAATCCCACCTGGAATCCCCAAAATCCCCACCTGGAACCCCAAATTCTCACCTGGAAACACCAAAATTACCCTGGAAACCCCAAATTCTCACCTGGAAACACCAAAATCCCACCTGGAATCCCCAAAATTCTCACCTGGAAACCCCAAATTCTCACCTGGAATCCCCAAAATCCCACCTGGAAACCCCAAAATTGCCCTGGAACACCAAAATCCCACCTGGAAACCCCAAATTCTCACCTGGAATCCCCAAAATCCCACCTGGAAACCCCAAAATTGCCCTGGAACCACCAAAATCCCACCTGGAAACACCAAAATCCCCCCCAGAAATTGGGAGCATCCCTGATTTTTTGGGCATTTTTGGGCTGATTTCAGAGGATTTTGGGGGGATTTTTGGGCTGATTTCAGGGCTATCTCAGGGTTATTTTTGGGCTGATTTCAGGGTAATTTTGGGCTGATTTTAGGGGATTTTTGGGCTGATTTCAGAGGATTTTGGGGGATTTTTAGGCTGATTTCAGGGCTATCTCAGGGTTATTTGGGGGCTGATTTCAGGGCTATTTTTGGGTTGATTTTGGAGCTATTTTGGGGCTGATTTCAGGGTTATTTTTGGGTTGATTTCAGGGGATTTTTGGGCTGATTTCGGGGCTATCTCAGGGTTATTTTTCGGGTGATTTCAGGGTAATTTTGGGCTGATTTCAGAGAATTTTTGGGGGATTTTTGGGCCTATTTCAAGGCTATCTCAGTGTTATTTTTGGGCTGATTTCAGAGGATTTTTGGGGTGATTTCAGGGCTGATTTCAGGGTATTTTTGGGCTGATTTCACGGTATTTTTGGGCTGATTTCAGGGGATTTTGGGGCTGATTTCAGGGCTGATTTCAGGGCTATTTTTAGAGTGATTTCAGGGTATTTTTGGGGTATATTTGGGGTTATTTTATGATGTTTTGGGGCTCTCACCTGGCACATAGACCGAGGGGTTCTCGGACATGCCGGGCAGGGGTTTGGGCTGATTTCAGGGGATTTTGGGCTGAATTCAGGGTTATTTTTGGGCTCATTTTTGGGGTGTTTTTGGGGTGATTTCAGGGTAATTTTGGGGTGTTTTGGGGCTCTCACCAGGCACATAAACCGAGGGGTTCTCGGACATGCCGGGCAGGGGTTGGGGCTGATTTCAGGGTTATTTTTGGGCTGATTTCAGGGGATTTTGGGGCTGATTTTTGGGCTGACTTTGGGGCTGTTTTTGGGCTGATTTCAGGGGTACTTTTGGGGTGATTTCAGGGGATTTAGGAGCTCTCACCTGGCACATAGACCGAGGGGTTCTCGGACATGCCGGGCAGGGGTTGGTAATCGTGGGGGCCGCCGGATCTTGAGCGACTGCCCTGGAAAATGATCCCATCGAAGGCCATGGCCTGCGTCGTCTCATCCACCGAGCGGAACTGGGGCAGAAAGCACAGAAAACGGTCAGGAATGGGGAAAAAAGCACAAAAATGGGGCAGGAATGGGGAAAAAAGCACAAAAAACGGTCAGGAATGGGGCAGAAACCACTGAAATGGGCAAAAAAGCACAAAAAAACGGGTCAGGAATGGGGCAAAAAGCACAGAAATGGGGCAGGAATGGGGCAGAAAGCACAAAAATGGGGCAGAAACCACAGAAATGGGACAAAAACCACAGAAAACGGGTCAGGAATGGGGCAAAACCCACAAAAATGGGGCAAAAACCACAGAAACGGGTCAGGAATGGGGCAAAACCACAGAAATGGGGCAAAAACCACAGAAACGGGTCAGGAATGGGGCTGGGAATTCAAAATGGGGCTGGAAACACAAAACGGGTGAGAAATGGGGCAGGAAACCCCAAAAATGGTTATGGGAAAACAAAATTGGGTCAGAAATGGGGCTGGGAACCAAAATTGGGTCAGAAACGGGGCAGGGAACCCCAAATTCCTCCCAAAACCTCCCAAATTCACCCCAAAACCCCTTGAATTTCTCCCAAGCCTCCGAATTTGCCCCAAATTTTCCCAAATTCCCCCAAATTCCCCCCAAATTGCCCCAAAACCACCTCGAGGAAGGCGAAGTTCTTGTCCTGGTTGATCTGCACGGCCAGCACGGGGTTCATCCCCAAAACCCCCCAAATTCACCCCAAATTCACCCCAAATCACCAAAAAACCCCAAATTTTCCCAAATTCCCCTGAATTTCCCCCAAAATCACCTCGAGGAAGGCGAAGTTCTTGTCCTGGTTGATCTGCACGGCCAGCACGGGGTTCACCCCCAAAACCCCCCAAATTCACCCCAAATCACCCAAACACCCCCAAATTTTCCCAAATTCACCCCAAATTCACCCCAAATCCCCTGAATTCACCAAAATTCACCCCAAATCCCCCAAATTTTCCCAAAATCCTCAGAATTCTCCCCAAAATCACCTCGAGGAAGGCGAAGTTCTTGTCCTGGTTGATCTGCACGGCCAGCACGGGGTTCCCCAAAATCCCCCAAAATCCCCCAAATTCACCCCAAATTCACCCAAAAACCCCTGAAATCACCCAGAAAAACCCAAATTTTCCCAAATTCCCCCGAATTTTCCCCAAAATCACCTCGAGGAAGGCGAAGTTCTTGTCCTGGTTGATCTGCACGGGGTTCACCCCCAAAATTCACCCAAAATCCCCAAATTCACCCCAAATTCACCCCAAATCACCCAAATTTTCCCAAAATCCTCAGAATTCACCCCAAAATCACCTCGAGGAAGGCGAAGTTCTTGTCCTGGTTGATCTGCACGGCCAGCACGGGGTTCCCCAAAATCCCCAAATTCACCCCAAATTCACCCAAAAACCCCTGAAATCACCCAAAAAACCCCAAATTTTCCCAAATTCCCCTGAATTTCCCCCAAAATCACCTCGAGGAAGGCGAAGTTCTTGTCCTGGTTGATCTGCACGGCCAGCACGGGGTTCCCGGGGCCTGGGTCAGCCCCCCCAGGCGCATTTGGGCATTGAAGAAATCCATCATGGCCTCCTGGGGTGAAAAACGCAAATTTTGGGTCAGAAATATGGAAATTGGGGGTTTGGGGAGGGAAAATCACAAATTTGGGGTCAGAAATGGGAAATTTGGGGTTGTTGCCCACATAGAGGGGCCCCAAAATCCCCAGAAATAACCCCAAATAAACCCCAAATAAACCCAAATAAACCCAAATAAACCTTAATAAATCCCCAATAAACCCCAATTAACCCCAATTAACCCAATTAACCCCATTAACCCGTTAATCACCTTGGTGATGCCGAAGGGGATGTTGCCCATCGAGACACCCCAATTAACCCAATTAGCCCCAATTAGCCCCAATTAACCCCAATTAACCCCAATTAACCCATTAATCACCTCGGTGATGCCGAAGGGGATGTTGCCCATACAGACACACCCCAATTAACCCCAATTAACCCCAATTAACCCAATTAACCCCAATGAATCACCTCGGTGATGCGAAGGGGATGTTGCCCACGTAGAGGCGCCCCAATAACCCCAATTAACCCAATTAACCCCAATTAACCCCAATTAACCCCAATTAACCCCAATTAATCACCTCGGTGATGCCGAAGGGGATGTTGCCCATACAGACAGACCCCAATAACCCCAATTAACCCCAATTAACCCCAATTAACCCCAATTAACCCCATTAATCACCTCAGTGATGCCGAAGGGGATGTTGCCCATACAGACACGCCCCAATTAACCCCAATTAACCCCAATTAACCCGTTAATCACCTCGGTGATGCCGAAGGGGATGTTGCCCATACAGACACACCCCAATTAACCCAATTAACCCCAATTAACCCCAATTAATCACCTCGGTGATGCCGAAGGGGATGTTGCCCATACAGACACACCCCAATAACCCCAATTAACCCCAATTAACCCCAATTAACCCCTCCATCACCTCGGTGATGCCGAAGGGGATGTTGCCCACGTAGAGGCGCCGCGCCTGCCGCGTCATTTGGCTGCCGACCACGGGCACCGGCGTGGGGGTGACGGCCAGGCCGTCCGGGGTCATGGTGGGGAGCAGGGCCGTGGCTGGGATCTGACCCGCGGCTGGGAGGGGGGAATACAGAGATTATGGGGTGTTTGGGGTCTCTAGGATGGGTTATGGGGGATTTGGGGGGTTTGGGGCTGTTTGGGGGGGATTTGGGGCCGTCCGGGGTCATGGTGGGGAGCAGGGCCGTGGCTGGGATCTGACCCGCGGCTGGGAGGGGGGAATACAGAGATTATGGGAGGGTTTGGGGTCTCTGGGATGGGTTATGGGGGGATTTGGGGGGGATTTGGGGCCGTCCGGGGTCATGGTGGGGAGCAGCGCCGTGGCTGGGATCTGACCCGCGGCTGGGAACGGGGAATACAGAGATTATGGGGGATTTGGGGGTGTTTGGGATGGGTTATGGGGGTGTTTGGGGTGGATTTGGGGGGTCCTGAGGGGATTTGGGGCCGTTTGGGGTCTCTGAGATGGGTTTAGGGGGGGTTTGGGGTGGATTTGGGGCTGTTTGGGGTGGATTTGGGGGGTCCTGAGGGATTTGGGCCGTTTGGGGTCTCTGGATTGGGTTATGGGGGGGTTATGGGGTGTTTGGGGCTGTTTAGAGGGGATTTGGGGCTGTTTGGGGTCTCTGGGATGGGTCATGGGAAGTTCTGGGGGGGTTTGGGGCGATATGAGGGGATTTGGGGCCATTTGGAGGGGATTTGGGGCCGTTTGGGGTCTCTGGGATGGGTTATGGGGGGTTTTGAGGGGATTTGGGGCCGTTTGGGGTCTCTAGGATGGGTTTAGGGGGGGTTGGGGTGGATTTGGGGCCGTTTGGGGTGGATTTGGGGGGTCCTGAGGGGATTTGGGGCCGTTTGGGGTCTCTGGGAGGGCTCACGGGGTGGCCCTGGAAGGATCTGGGGGCTCCTGATGGGGCTTGGAGGGACCTTGGGGGGATTTGGGGGGATTTGGGGGGTCTGGGGTCTCCAGAAGTTATGGGGGGGTCCCTGTGGGTCTGGGGGGTCCCTGTGGGTCCCTGTGGGGTTTGGGGGGTCCCTGTGGGTTTGGGGGGGTCCCGGGGGGGTCTCAGTGAATTTGGGGAGGGTCTCACCCTGCATGGCCTTGTACTGCATGGGGGTGATGTGCTCGAAGCCGGGGGGGGGCACATCCCAATATTTCCGGATTTTCTTTTTCTTCTCGTGCCGGGGGGAGCGGCTGGAAAGGGGGGGGGGGGGGAATGGGGGGGGTTGGGGGATTTGGGGAGGGGGCTGAGCAGGTGAGCCCCCAAAATACCCCAAAAATAACCCAAAAATACCAAAAAAACAGCAAAAAAAACGGCAAAAAACACCCCAAAATACCCTAAAAACACCCCAAAAAACACCTCAGAAACACCAAAAAAACACCCCAGAAACACCCTAAAAACACCCCAGAAACACCAAAAAAGCAGCAAAAAAAACAGCAAAAAAACACCCCAAAAATACCAAAAAACACTCCAAAAACACAGCAGAAAACACCCCAAAAAACACCCCAGAAAACCTCGCCAAAATACCCCAGAAACACCCAAAAACCACCCTGAAAAAACCCCAGAAACGCCCCTAAAAATACCCAAAACCACCCAGAAAATCTCCCAAAAATACCCACAAAAAACCCCTAAAAACCACCCCAAAACCACCCTAAAAAATCTCCCAATAAAAACCCCAAACACCCCAAAAACACCCAAAAAAACACCCCAGAAACCCTCCAAAACCCCTCACCTAAATACCCACAAAACACCCCTAAAAACACCCAAAAACCACCCAAAAACCACCCAAAAAATCTCCCAATGAAAACCCCAAAACAGTCCAAAAATCACCCAAAAACCAGCCCTGAAAACCCCCCAAAAAAAAACCCAAAATCCCCCAAAACCACTCCTAAAACCCCTCCCAAAAACCCCTCAAACCTCCCCAAAAAAACCCTCAAAAATCCACCCCAAAACCCCCCAAAAAACCTCCCCAAAACCTCAAAAAATGCCCCCAAAAAAACCCTAAACCTCCTCCCCAACTGACCCCAAAAAACCCTGAAAACCACCAAAAAAACCTAAAAAAAAACCTAAAAAAAACCCAAAAAACTCTGAAACCCCCCCCAAAAAACCTAAATAAAAAAAACCAAAAAAACTCTGAAAACCACCAAAAAAACCTAAAAAAAACCTAAAAAACCCGCAAAAACTCTGAAACCCCCCCCCAAAAAAACCTAAATAAAAAAACCCAAAAAAACCCCAAAAAACCCCAAAAAACCCCAAATTGCCCCAAAAATCCCCAAATCCCCCCACCCCCCCCCAGGCTCACCTCAGGGGTCCCGAGAGGCTCAGGGGTGACCTGTGGGGGAGGGGCAGCTCAGAGGGGCTCAGAGCCCCCAGTGACCCCAAAATGTCCCCAAGGTGTCCCCAGGTGTGTCCCAGGTGTGTCCCCAATGTCCCCAAGGTGTCCCCAAGGTGTCCCCATTGTCCCAGCTGTGTCCCAGGTGTGTCCCAGGTGTGTCCCCACTGCCCCAGGTGTGCCCCAGGTCTGTCCCCATTGCCCCAGGTGTGCCCCAGGTGTGTCCCAGGTGTGTCCCCAAAATGTCCCCAAGGTGTCCCCAATGTCCCCAGACCTGTCCCCAGTATCTCAGGTGTGTCTCAGGTGTACCCCAGGTGTGTCCCCATTGCCCAGGTGTGTCCCAGGTGTGTCCCCAATGTGTCCCCATTGCCCCCAGTTTGTACCCAAGGTGTCCCCATTGTCCCAGGTGTGTCCCCATTGTCCCAGGTGTGTCCCCACTGCCCCAGGTGTGTCCCAGGTGTGTCCCAGGTGTGTCCCCATTGTCCCAGGTGTGTCCCCATTGTCCCAGGTGTGTCCCCACTGCCCCAGGTGTGTCCCAGGTGTGTCCCAGCTGTGTCCCAGCTGTGTCCCCATTGTCCCAGGTGTCCCCAGGTGTGTCCCAGGTGTGTCCCCACTGTCCCAGGTGTGTCCCAGGTGTGTCCCAGGTGTGTCCCAGGTGTGTCCCCAATGTGCCCCAGGTGTCCCCAGGTGTATCCCAGGTGTCCCCAGGTGTATCTCAGGTGTCCCCAGGTGTGTCCCCATTGTCACCTGCGGCGCCGGCGGTCCCTGCTGACGCTGCGCTGGTCGCGGTTCCTCCCCAATGCCCCCATTGCCCCAGGTGTATCCCCATTGCCCCAGGTGTATCCCCATTGCCCAGGTGTGTCCCCAGGTGTCCCCAGGTGTGTCCCTGTGTCACCTGCGGCGCCGGCGGTCCCTGCTGACGCTGCGCTGGTCGCGGTTCCTCCCCATTGCCCCCAGGTGTATCCCCATTGTCCCAGGTGTGTCCCCATTGCCCCAGGTGTATCCCCAATGCCCAGGTGTGTCCCAGGTGTCCCCAGGTGTATCTCAGGTGTCCCTGTGTCACCTGCGGCGCCGGCGGTCCCTGCTGACGCTGCGCTGGTCGCGGTTCCTCCCCATTGCCCCAGGTGTATCCCCATTGTCCCAGGTGTGTCCCAGGTGTATCCCCAATGTCCCCAATGTGCCCCAGGTGTCCCCAGGTGTGTCCCAGGTGTATCTCAGGTGTCCCCCCTTTACCTGCGGCGCCGGCGGTCCCTGCTGACGCTGCGCTGGTCGCGGTTCCTCCCCATTGCCCCCATTGCCCCCAGGTGTATCCCCAATGTCCCCAATGTGCCCCAGGTGTATCTCAGGTGTCCCCAGGTGTCTCAGGTGTCCCCAGGTGTGTCCCTGTGTCACCTGCGGCGCCGGCGGTCCCTGCTGACGCTGCGCTGGTCGCGGTTCCTCCCCATTGTCCCCAGGTGTATCCCCATTGCCCCAGGTGTGTCTCAGGTGTATCTCAGGTGTATCCCCATTGCCCCCAGGTGTATCCCCAATGCCCAGGTGTATCTCAGGTGTATCTCAGGTGTGTCCCTTTACCTGCGGCGCCGGCGGTCCCTGCTGACGCTGCGCTGGTCGCAGTTCCTCCCCATTGCCCCCATTGTCCCCATTGTCCCCAGGTGTATCCCCATTGCCCCAGGTGTGTCCCAGGTGTCTCAGGTGTGTCCCAGGTGTCCCATTGTCACCTGCGGCGCCGGCGGTCCCTGCTGACGCTGCGCTGGTCGCGGTTCCTCCTCTCCCGGGAGCGGCTGCGCCGTTTGCGGTCGCGGCTGCGGGAGCGGCTGTGGGAGCGCTTGCGGTGCCGGTTCTCCTTGTCCCGCTCTGGAAATGGGGAAAACAGGTTAAAAATGGGTTAAAAACGGGCTAAAAACCCCAAAAATTCATCAAAAACCTGAGCTCTGAGCCGTGCCCTTGCCATGCTCTGGAAACGGGGGAAAACGGGTTAAAAACACAAAAAAATTCACCAAAAATACCCCAAAAAACTGGGCTCTGAGCTGTGGCCTTGTCCCACTCTGGAAACGGGGAAAAACGGGGGAAAATGGGTTAAAAATGGGGAGAAAACCCCAAAAATTCACCAAAAACCTGAGCTCTGAGCCATGGCCTTGTCCTGCTCTGGAAAATGGGGAAAAACGGGGAAAAATGGGTTAAAAATGGGGGGAAAACCCAAAAAATTCACCAAAAACCTGAGCTCTTAACCATGGCCTTGTCCCGCTCTGGAAATGGGGAAAAACGGGGAAAAAGTGGGTTAAAAACCCCAAAAAATTCACCAAAAAATACCCCAAAAAACCTGAGTTCTGAGCCGTGTCCCGGTTCTCCTTGTCCCGCTCTGGAAATGGGGAAAAACGGGTTAAAAACCCAAAAAATTCACCAAAAATACCCCAAAAACCTGAGCTCTGAGCTGTGCCCTTGTCCCACTCTGGAAATGGGGAAAAACGGGGAAAAAACGGGAAAAACGGGGAAAAAACGGGTTAAAAACCCAAAAAAATTCATCAAAAATACCCCAAAACCTGAGCTCTGAACCATGGCCCGGTTCTCCTTGTCCCGCTCTGGAAACAGGGAAAAACGGGGGGAAAATGGGAGAAAAACAGGTTAAAAACCCCAAAAAATTCACCAAAAACCTGAGCTCTGAGCCATGGCCTTGTCCTACTCTAGAGACAGGGAAAAACGGGGAAAAATGGGTTAAAAATGGGGAAAAACCCCAAAAATTCACCAAAAACCTGAGCTCTGAACCATGGCCTTGTCCCGCTCTGGAAACGGGGAAAAACGGGGGGAAAATGGGTTAAAAATGGGGGAAAAACCCAAAAATTCACCAAAAACCTGAGCTCTTAACCATGGCCTTGTCCCGCTCTGGAAATGGGGAAAAACAGGGAAAAAGGGGTTAAAAACCCAAAAAAATACCCCAAAAAACCTGAGCTCTGAGCCGTGGCTTTGTCCCGTTCTGGAAATGGGGAAAAACGGGTTAAAAACGGGGAAAAACCCCAAAAAATTCACCAAAAACCTGAGCTCTGAGCCACGACCTTGTCCTGTTCTGGAAATGGGGAAAAAACGGGTGAAAAACCCCAAAAATTCACCAAAAACCTGAGCTCTGAGCTGTGCCCTTGTCCCGCTCTGGAAATGGGGAAAAACAGGGGAAAAATGGGTGAAAAACCAAAAAAATTCACCAAAAATACCAAAAACCTGAGCTCTGAGCTGTGTCCCGGTTCTCCTTGTCCTGCTCTGGAAATGGAAAAAACGGGTGAAAAATCCCAAAAAATTCACCAAAATTCCCCAAAAAACTGAGGTCTGAGCCATGGCCTTGTCACGCTCTGGGAAATGGGGAAAAACGGGGGGAAAACAGGTGAAAAATCCCAAAAAAATTCACCAAAAACCTGAGCTCTGAACCATGGCCCGGTTCTCCTTGTCCCGCTCTGGGAAATGGGGAAAAACGGGATAAAAAACCCGAAAAATTCACAAAAAATACCCAAAAACCTGAGCTCTGAGCCATGGCCTTGTCACACTCTGAAAATGGGGGAAAAATGGGTGACAAACCCAAAAAAAGTTCACAAAAAAAACCCAAAAAATAACCCCAAATAACATGAAATTCTCTCCCAAATTAACCCCAAGATCCTCCCCAAATTAACCCCAAGTTCCTCCCCAAAATACCCAAATTAACCCCAAAAATCCCCTGATAAATAACCCTAAAATCCCCTGAAAATAACCTAAAATCCCCCCAAAATAACCCCAAATTCCACCCAAATACCCCCAAAATAACCCCAAATTCCCACCCAAAAACCACAAAATTCCCTCCCAAATTAACCCCAAGTTCCTCCCCAAAATAACCCCAAGTTCCTCCCCAAAATACCCCCAAATTAACCCCAAAATCCCCTGAAAAATAACCCTAAAATCCCCCCAAAATAACCCCAAATTCCCCCCAAATTACCCTCAAAGTAACCCCAAATTCTCCCCTCAGATTAACCCCAAATAACCCCAAAATCCTCTCAAAATAACCCCGAATTCTCCCCCAAATTAACCCCAAATACGCCCCAAAATAACTTCAGAATTGGGGGAGGGACCCCAAATTGAGGGGGCTCCAAACTGGGGGGACCCTAAAATTGGGGAGGGGATCACAAAGGGGGGACCCCCAAAATTGAGGGGGATTAAAAATTAGGAAGATCCCAAAATTACAGGGGGGGGTCACGAAGGGGGAACCCCAAAATCGGGAGGGCTCAAAACCCCAAAATTAAGGGGAAGATCAAAAAAGGGGGACCCCAAATTAAGGGGGGGGGGGTTTGAAAACCCCAAAATTGGAGGGACCCCAAAATGGGGGGAGATCAAAATGAGGGGGGACCCAAAATTGAGAGGGGGGGGCTCCAAATGGGGGGGGACCCCAAAATTGAGGGGGGCGGGTCCCGAAGTGGGGACCCCAAAATTGAGGGGGGGGGTCCCGAAGTGGGGACCCCCCCTCAGAGAGCACGCGGTGGGGGAGGGCCGGGGGGCGTGGCCTGTCCCTGAGGGCGGCGCCCCCTCCCTCCCTCGCTCGCTCCCTCCCCCCCTCACGCCGGGGTCGCCCCGTGAGGCGCGGGGGGGGGCGGGGCCGGTACCTTGTTTGTTCTCGTTCAGCTGCCGCTCGAACTCGTCGAAGTCGGACATGGCGGCGCTGGCCGAGCCCTGGCCGAGCCCTCGCGGTGCCTCGGGGCCGCTCCGGTGCCGCCTCCCGCTCCTCTGCCGGGCCGCGCTCAGGCCGCGGCGGCTCGTCCGCGCTCGGCTGCGCTCGGCCACTTCCGGCCGCGCTCGGCCACTTCCGGCGCCGCTCGGGCCGCGCTCGGCGATTTCCGCCGCCGCTTCGGGGCCTTTCCGCCGCACTTCGGGCCTTTCCGTCAATGCTCGGGTTTTTTTTCCGCCGATGCACGTTGATTTTCGTCACTGCTCGGCTTTTTCCGCCCTTGTTCGCCAATTTCCGCCTCCGCTCGGCGCTTTCCGGTCGCGCTCGGCGCTTTCCGTTTCCGGTCGCCGTCCGCCGCCGTCCTGTTCCCTCCCGTTCCCGTTCGCCGATTCCCGCCGCCGTTCCGGGCACTTTCCGCCGCTTTCCGTCACTTTTCGCCCCTTTCGTCCCTGATCGGACCCCCTCAGCTCCCTTACGTCACTTCCACCGGGGCCCCGCTCAACTTCCGGCGGTCGCCCCCGGTAAAGCGAGGGCCGTCCGGTTGGCCCCGCCCCCCTCCGCTGCGGCCCCGCCTTTTTCTCTGTGCCCCGCCCCCTCCAGTTGGCCCCGCCTTTTACTTAGTGTGTCCCGCCCCTTTCGGCGCTGGCCTCGCCCCTTTCCCCTCATGGCCGATTTTGGCGGGAAACTGGAGCGGCAAGGGCGTCCCCTGGCGGCCGCGGAAATTCTCGCGAGGAGGTCAAATCTCGCGAGATTTCCGTTTTCTGGGGGGATTTTTTTTCCGGTTTTTCGGTTTTCCCCTCAAAATTCCCCTGAGGGGACCCCGGGAGCGAGGCCGGGGGGTCTGGGGGACCTGGGGGGGATCTGAGGGAATTTGGGAGAATTGGAATCCCCTGTTTTTGGGGCTTTTCTCGGAATGAGGAGAAAAATGGGAAAATTGGGGGAAAAAAATCGGGAAAAATGGGTGGAAACGGGAAAAATGAGGGGAAAAACCAGGGAAAATGGGACTAAAACGAGAAGGAAGTGGGAAAAATGTGGGGCATGGAAAAAAAACTGGGGAAAATGGGAATAAACCAGGGGGAAATAGGAAATAAAATGTGGGAAATAGGAAAAAAAAATGTGGGAAACGGGGAAAAAGTGGGGAAAATCGGGAATTTGGGGAGTTTGGGGCAGAGCCGCCCCCCGGGGGTGTGGCTGGACCCCCCCAGAACCCCCAAATCCGGGGCTTGCCCCCAAACCCTGCAGACCCCGACCCAAAACAGGCACAAAACCCCCGATCTTGAGGCCCCCTCCTCTTTATTTCCCTTTTTTCCTCTTTCTTCCTTTTTCCCCCCTCTTTTCCCCCCTTTTTTCCCATTTTTCCCCCATTTTTTCCCCTTTTTAATTTCTGGGAGGTTTTTTTCTTCTTTTTTTTCCTTTTTCCCTTTATTTTGGGGGGAATTTTTTCCTCGCTCTCCAAAAGCGGCTCGGGCGAAACCCGAATTTTGGGAGGGGTCCTGGGAGATTTTTGGGTGATTTTTGGGAGGGGTCCAGGAGGTTTTTGGGTTTTTTTGGGGGGGGTCCCGGGAGGTTTTTGGGTGATTTTTTTGGAGGGGTCCCGGGAGGTTTTTGGGTTTTTTTGGGGGGTCCCTGGGCGGTTTTTGGGGTGATTTTTGGGGGGGCTCCCTGGGAGGTTTTTGGGTGATTTTTGGGGGGGGGTCCCAGGAGGTTTTTGGGGTTTTTTTGGGGAGGGTCCCAGGAGGTTTTTGGGGTTTTTTTGGGGCTCCCTGGGAGGTTTTGGGTGATTTTTGGGGGGGGGTTCCAGGAGGTTTTTTGGGGGAGGATTCCAGGAGGTTTTTGGGGCTCCCTGGGCAGTTTTTGGGTGATTTTTGGGGAGGTCCCAGGCGGTTTTTGGGTTTTTTTTGGGGGAGGTCCCAGGAGGTTTTTGGGTGATTTTTTGAGGGGGGTCCCGGGATGTTTTTTGGGTGTTTTTTTGGGGAGGGTCCCAGGAGGTTTTTGGGTTTTTTTTGGGGGTCCCTGGGAGGTTTTTGGGTGATTTTTGGGGGGGGCTCTCAGGAGCTTTTTTGGGGCTCCCTGGGAGGTTTTTGGGTGATTTTTGGGGGGGAGTCCCAGGAGGTTTTTGGGGCTTTTTTGGGGAGGGTCCCAGGAGTTTTTTGGGTTCTTTGGGGGGGGGTCCCAGGAGTTTTTTGGGGTTTTTTTGGGGAGGGGTCCCAGGAGGTTTTTGGGTTTTTTTGGGGGGGCTCCTGGGCGGTTTTTGGGTGATTTTTTGGGAGGGGTCCCGGGAGGTTTTTGGGTTTTTTTTGGGGGCTCCCTGGGAGGTTTTTGGGTGATTTTTGGGGGGTCCCGGGATGTTTTTGGGTTTTTTTTGGGGTCCCTGGGAGGTTTTTGGGTGATTTTTGGGGGGGCTCCCTGGGAGGTTTTTGGGTGATTTTTTGAGGGTCCCTGGCGGTTTTTGGGTGATTTTTGGGGGGGGTCCCAGGAGGTTTTTTGGGGTTTTTTGGGGGAGGATTCAGGAGGTTTTTGGGGCTCCCTGGGCGGTTTTTGGGTGATTTTTGGGGAGGGTCCCAGGAGTTTTTTGGGGTTTTTTTTGGGGGGGTCCCAGGAGGTTTTTGGGAGGGTCCCAGGAGGTTTTTTGGGTGATTTTGGGGGGTCCCAGGAGGTTTTTTGGGGGGGGGGGGGTTCTCGGCCGGACCCCCCCCTCCGCGGGCGCCGTTTCCGGCCGGAGCCCGAACGCTGCGGCACCGCCCCTCCCCCCCTCCCCGCCCCCACCGGAGCCGCGCTCGGAGCCCCCTCCCCGCCCCTCCCCCCTCCATGAGGGGCCCCAGGGGGGGCGGCGGCAGCGCCAGGTACGGGGGGGGGAGGGGCGGGGGGCGGCGGGGACCCCTCCCCCACCCAGGGATCCCCCCCCGGACCTGAAACGGGACCCCCCGGGACCCCTCCCCACTCCCGGGACCCCTCCCCCAATCCCGGGACCCCTCCCCCAATCCCGGGACCCCTCCCCCATCCCAGATCTGCCCCGGGACCCCTCCCCCCATCCTGGACACCCCCCCCCCCAGGGCCCCTCCCCCCATCCCGAGATCCCTCGAATCCCCCCCTTCCCCCCCCCCCCCCCCCAATTTCGGGAGCCCCAAAATCGCCCCAAACCCCCGGGACCCCTCCCCACACCCCGGGACCCCCCCAAACCCCCCCTGACCGCCCTCCCCCCCCCAAAGCCCCCCTGACCGCCCCTCCCCCCCCTTTCTCTCCCCCCGCAGCCCCCCAGGCCCCGCCCCGGCCCCTCCCCCCCCGCGGGGGTTGGGCGTTTCCTGTTGATTGACAGCCAGGGCCTGCCCTACACGGTGCTGCTGGGCCACGCCCCCGGCCACGCCCCGGCCACGCCCCCGGGCGGTTCCGCTGCCCGGATTGTGGCGGGGCTTCGCCTACCTGTCCTACCTGCGGCGGCACCGGATCGCGCACACGGAGCTGAAGCCGCACCTGTGCCGCACCTGCGGGAAGCGCTTCAAACGCGCCTCGCACCTGCGCCGGCACCGACAGACGCACGGGGACGGACACGGGGACGGACAGGGACAGGGACAGGGACAGGGACAGGGACAGACACACGGACAGGGACAGACACACGGACAGGGGGATGGACAGGGACAGACACACGGACAGGGGGACGGACAGACGGACAGACAGGGGATGGACAGACACATGGACACGAACACGGACAGGGGGATGGACAAGGGGAAGGACAGGGGGGTGGACAGACACACGGACAGGGACAGAGGGACTGACAGGGAGAGGGACAGACACACGGACAGGGACACGGACAGAGGGATGGACAGGGGGATGGACAGGGGCACACAGGACAGGGACACGGACAGACACGCGGACAGGGACTGGGACAGGGGGATGGACAGACACACAGACAGGGATACGGGCAGGGACAGGGACAGGGACGGACGCACGGACAGGGGGACGGACAGAGGCACCACAGCACGCACGGACGGACACACGGACAGCGGCGCGACAGAGGGATGGACAGAGGACGGACAGCAGCAACGGACAGCGGGATGGATAGGGGCAGGGCCAGCGGCACGGACAGACGGCCACGCACGGACAGACACACGGACAGACACACGGACAGACGGCCACGCACGGACAGACACACGGACAGGCGGCCACGCACGACGGACGCACGGACAGGCGAGCGTGGGCAGCAGGAGCCGCGGGGCCAACGCCGGGAGAGCCGCCCTGAGCAGCGGAGCAGGGACACACGACACACGGACACACGGACAGGTGGGACAGGTGAGGCTGCAGGGCCAGCACCATGGAGAGCTGGGCCACCACAGCGGTTCAGGATGAGCTGGGCCAGCACCATGAGGAGCTGGGGCACCATCATGGAGATCTGGAGACCACCATGAGGAGCTGGACACACCATGGAGCTCTGGGCCAGCACCGTGGAGATCTGGGCCAGCACAGCAGTTCAGGATGAGCTGGGCCACCACCATGGACAACGGGGACACCACCATGGAGATCTGGACACCACCGTGGAGAGCTGGGCCACCACCACCATTTGGGACACGGTGGTGGCCACGGTGGCCAGCGGCCGTCCCTGCAGAGACCGCTGAGGACAGCGAGGGGACAGCGTGGGGACACCTCGGGGACACCTTGAGGACATCATGGGGACATGTCCTGAGCCTGGGGACACCATGGAGACACCTTGGGGACACCGTGGGGACACATCCTGAGCCTGAGGACACCACGTGGACACCTTGGGGACACCTTGGGGACGTGTCCTGAGCCTGGGGACACCTTGAGGACACTTTGGGGACATCTTGGGGACACCATGGGGACATCTTGTGGACACCTTGGGGACACCTTGGGGACGTGTCCTGAGCCTGGGGACACCTTGGGGGACACCTTGGGGACACCATGGGGACATCATGAGGACACTGTGGGGACACCTCGGGGACATCATGGGGACACCATGGAGACACCTTGGGGACACCATAAGGACACCTTGGGGACATGTCCTGAGCCTGGGGACACCATGGAGACACCTTGGGGACACCATGGGGATACCTTGGGGACACCTCGGGGACACCCTGGGGACGCGTCCTGAGCCAGGCACAGCCGAGGCCACACCGGGCACAGACGGTGGCCAAGGACAGTGACACGGGGGGACGGTGGCCCTGGGGACAATGGCACAGAGGGGGACGGTGGCCCTGGGGACAATGAAGGTGGCCCTGGGGACACTCGGGGGCTCCGTCCCTCACGGGGGCCAGGTCCCAGCTCGGTGCTGATTGGTTGTAATTATTGAACGTTTTGTAATTAATGAATGTTTTGTAATTATTGTTTTGTAATTATTGAGTGTTTTGTAATTATTGAACGTTTTGTAGTTATTGAGTGTTTGTAATTATTGCGTGTTTTGTAATTATTGAATGTAATTGTTAAATGTTTTGTAATTATTGAATGTTTTGTAATTGTTGAATGTTTTGTAATTATTGAAATTTTGGGGCTTTTGTGGCCGTTTTTGTGTTCCGGGGCGGGGGCGGGGCCACAGGGGACATCATCCCCTCCCCCACCCAAGTGACCCCGGGATGACCCCGGAATGACCCGGGGAGTGACCCCGGAATGACCCCTGGGAGTGACCCAGTGACCCCCAGCTGACCCAACGGCCACCTGATCTGCTGACCAATCACTGATCAATACATGATCAATAAATGATCAATCACTGATCAATGGCTGACCAATCACTGACCAATCACTGACTGATAATTGACCAATCACTGACCAATCACTGACCAATCACTGATCAATAACTGACTGATAAGTGACCAATCACTGACCAATCACTGATCAATCACTGACTGATAATTGACCAATAACTGATCAATAACTGATCCATGACTGATCAATGACTGACCAATCATTGATTAATCAATGACCAATCACTGACCAATCACTGACCAATCACCCCTCCCCCGCCCGCTCTGCTTTATTCAATATTTTGGGTTTTTTCCTAATTTTTTGGGTTTTTTCCCCAATTCATTGCAATTTCTCCCTCAATTCATTTGGGTTTTTCCCCATTTATTTGGTTTTTCCCCATTTTTTGGGGTTCGTTCCGGCCCCGCCCCCCCCGTTCAGCGCAGCCGCGGCCCCGCCCCCTCCCGCCCCTCCCCCATCCCGGGGTGGGGGAGGGGCCGCGGGGTTTGGGGGGGGAGGGGCGGGGCGGGTCCCGAGGCTGCATCGGGGGGCGGGGCCGTGCCCAGGTGTCCGTGTGTCCGTCTGTCCATCAATCTGAGCTGTCCATCAATCCACCTGTCAATCAATCCATCTGTCTATCAATCTGAGCTGTCCATCAATCTGAGCTGTCCATCAATCCATCTGTCCATCAATCTGAGCTGTCCATCAATCTGAGCTGTCCATCAATCCATCTGTCCATCAATCTGAGCTGTCCATCAATCCATCTGTCCATCAATCCATCTGTCCATCAATCAAGCTGTCCATCAATCTGTCTGTCCATCAATCTGAGCTGTCCATCAATCCATCTGTCCATCAATCGAGCTGTCCATCAATCTGTCTGTCCATCAATTGAGCCGTCCATCAGCCCAGGTGTGCATCGGCCCAGGTGTCCGTCTGTCCATCAGCCCAGGTGTCCGTCTGTCCCAGTGTCCATTTGGGCCATTTTGGGGGCTGATTTGGGCCATTTGGGGCTGATTTCAGCCGTTTTTGGGGCCGATTTGGGCCATTTTTGACGAGAATGACCCATTTTGGGCCAGAAAAATCCATTTTGGGGCAGGAGAGCCTTTTTGACCAGGATGACCCATTTGGGGCCAGAACGATCCATTTTGGGGCAGGATGAGCATTTTGGGGGCATTTTTGACCACAATGACCCATTTTTGACAAGAATGACCCATTTTGGGCCACAACAATCCATTTTGGGGCCATTTTTGACGAGAATGACCCATTTTGGGCCAGATTGGTCCATTTTGAGCAGGATGAGCCATTTTGGGGCCATTTTTGACAACAATGACCCATTTTGACGAGAATGACCCATTTTTGACCAGCATGACCCATTTTGGGCCAGAACAATCCATTTTGGGGCACGATGAGCCATTTTGGGGCCATTTTTGACGAGAATGACCCATTTTTGATGAGAATGACCCATTTTGGGCCAGAACTAACCATTTTGGGCCACAACGATCCATTTGGGGCCATTTTTGACCACAATGACCCATTTTTGATGAGAATGACCCATTTTTGACCAGGATGACCCATTTTGGGCCAGAACAATCCATTTTGGGACCATTTTTGACCACAATGACCATTTTTTATGAGAATGACCCATTTTTGACCACAATGACCCATTTCTGACCACGCTGCCCCATTTCAAGCCACATTACCCCATTTTTGCCCCATTTTTGCCCCATTTTCCCCCATTCTTACCCACAAACTGCCCCACGCCTGACCCGCGCCCGCCCTCCCAGCCCCGCCCTCCCAGCCCCGCCCCTCCGCGGCCCCCGCCCCCTGCGGCCCCGCCCCGCGCGGCCCCGCCCTCCCCGCGGCCCCGCCCCGCTCCGCGCGGCGCTGCCGCCGCCGCCGCCGCCGCCGCTCGTGGCCGCGCAGGTGCCGCGCGAGCGAGCCCAGGTAGAAGAAGCTCTTGCCGCACCTCTCGCACCGGTACACCTGCTCGCCCAGGTGCTGCCAGCGCCGGTGCTCCAGGAGGTTCCCGCGGAAGCGGAAGCTCTGCCCGCAGGTGCGGCAGCGCCGCGCGCGCCGCCGGCCCCGGTGCCGCCGCAGGTGCTCGGCGAGCTCGGCGGCGTGGGCGCAGCGCCGGGCGCACAGCGGGCACCGGGGCGGCCGCGCCCGGGCGTGGCGGTGCCGCCGCGGCAGCAGCGGCGCCCGGGCCCGCGGGGAGGCGCGGCCGCAGGTGCGGCAGCGCTCGGGGCGCGGCCGGGCGGGGCAGCAGCGCCGGTGCCGCCGCAGCAGCGCCGCGGCCCAGAAGCGGCGGCCGCAGGCGCCGCAGAGCGCGGGGCGGCGCCGCAGGTGCCGCCGCCGGTGCCGCAGGAGCTCGTAGGCGCCGGAGCAGCGCCGGCCGCAGGCGCCGCAGCGCCGCGGGGCCCCGGCCCTGGCCAGGTGCGCGTACCTGTGCGTCACCAGCGCCGCCACGCCCTTGAAGCTGCGCCCGCAGGTGCCGCAGGTGAAGCGCGGCGCGCTGGGCGCGGCCGGCGGCGGCTCCTCGGGCGGCGCCGGGGCCTCCTCCAGGGCCACCTGCGCGGGCGCCGCCGCCGCCGCCGCCGCCGCTGCCCCGTGCACCAGGCGGTGCCACACCAGGTTCTCCAGGAAGCCGAACACCTGCCCGCAGGTGTCGCAGCCCTGCGGCCGCTCCGGCTGTGCCGCCGCCTGTGCCGGGTCCTTGTGCGCCACGGCGCGGAGCAGGTCCGGGAGGCGCTGCCCGCACGAGCCGCACCCCAGCGCCGGCCCCGCCTCCCCGGCCACGCCCACAGCCACGCCCACCGCAGGTGAGGCGCGGTGCACCTGGCGGTGCCGGGTCAGGCTCTGCGGGTATCCGAAGGCCTTGCCGCAGGTGTCGCAGCGGTAGGGCCCGCTCGCGCGTGTGCACCACGCGGTGCTTGCGCAGGTGGAAGGACTCGCGGAAGCGCTTCCCGCACACGCCGCACTCGTGCGGCTTCTCCCCGGTGTGGATGCGCTCGTGCCGCCGCAGCGTCTCGCGCCGCCCGAAGGCGCGCCCGCACACCTGGCACCCGAAGCTCCGCCCCGCCGCACCTGTGCCGGTTGTGCCGCTCCTGGAATCGCTCCTGGTGTGTTGGTGCTGTTAGCATCGCCGTCGTGGGCGCGGCGGTGCCGCACGAGGCTCTGGGCGCGGCGTAGGCCTTGCCGCAGACGTCGCAGCGGTGGGCGGGGCGCGGCGCGCCGTGGCTCCCCTGGTGGCGCAGCAGGTAGGCGGCGTCGCGGAACTCCTTGCCGCAGACGGGGCAGGGCAGGCGCCGCGCCGGCGCCGCCGCGTGCGTGGTGCGCACGTGGCGCGTGAGGCTCTCGCGCCGGTTGAAGGCGCGGCCGCAGGCGGCGCAGGCGAACGGCTTCTCGCCCGTGTGGATGATCTGGTGCTGCGCCAGGTGGCTCGGCTTCTTGAACGCCTTCCAGCACAGCGGGCACGGGAACGGGCCCTCGGCGGGCGGCGCCGGCGGCGGCGGAGGCGGCGGGGCCGGGAGGACGCCCACGGGCGCCAGCAGCACCGGCACGCCCGGAGACACCAGGTTGGCCACGCCCGAGGTGGCGACCAGGGCGTTGGGCACCGTGGCGATGGCCGGGGACGGGCCGAGGGCCGGGGCGACCCCGGCGGGCGCCGCGGGGACCCCGCCGGACGCGGCGTTGACCGCCACGGTCAAGGCGTTGGCCCCGTTGATGTTGGCCAAGACGTTGACGCCGTTGGGCATGGTGAGCCTGGTGGCCACGGCGTTGACCCCGTTGGGTGGCGTGTTGACGGTGCTGGCCGTGGTCACCCTGGTGGCCAGCACGTTGACCCCGTTGGCCACAGCGTTGACCCCGTTGGCCGCCACGTTGACTCTGTTGGCTGTGTTGACCTCGGTGACGGCTGCGTTGACCCCATTGGGTGAAGCGTTGACCCCACTGGTCACTGTGTTGACCCCGTTGGCCGCCATGTTGACGTTGGCCGCCGCGTTGACCCCATTGGGCGGCGCGTTGACGTTGGACGCCGCGTTGACCTTGCTGGCCACCACATTGACCCCGTTGGGCACCGCGTTGACGCCGTTGGGCGCCGTGTTGACGTTGGCCACCGCGTTGAACCCGTTGGCCACTGTGTTGACCCCGCTGGTCACTGCGTTGACCCCGTTGGCCACCGTGTTGACGTTGGCCAATGGGTTGACCCCATTGGCTGCTACGTTGACCCCGTTGGCTGCTACGTTGACCCCATTGGCTGCCGCGTTGACGTTGGCCAACGAGTTGACCCCGTTGGCCGTTGCGTTGACGTTGGCCACCGCGTTGACCGCCGCGTTGCCCCCGTTGGCCGCGGCGCCGCCCCCGTTGGGCGTGTCCATGGCCACGCCCACCCCCGGCCCCGCCCGGGCCTCACGCCCGTCGCCGCCGCCGCGGTGGCAGCGCCGGTGCCGCACCAGGCTGGAGCCGTGGCTGTAGGTGCGGCCGCAGGTGCGGCACTCGTAGGGCCGCGCCCCCGCGCCCTCGGCCCCGCCCCCGGCCCCGCCCACCTGCGCCAGGTGCGGGGGCGGCCGGAAGCCCCTGGGACACGCCCAGCGCCGCTCCACCAGGTACTTGAGGCGCCGGAAGTAGCTCCGCTCCTCCTTCCCCTCCTGGGGCGTCCCTGGCGGGGTGGGCGCGGGGGTCCCCGAGGGGGTGACCACGCCCCGCTTGAGAGCCCCGCCCCCAAACAGGTGCTGGTGGCCGGACAGGTCCACGATGCCCCATTGGGGGGAGGGGAAGGCGCCCCCAGCCTCAAACAAAGGTTGGGGAGGGGGCGGCAGAGGTGGGGGGGGGAACGGGGACCCCCCCAGGGACGCCCCCCCGCCAAGGGAGCCCCCCCCAAGGGACGCCTCGGGTTTTTTGGGGTGCGAGGAGGATGAGGAGGAGGAGGAGGAGGAGGAGGAGGAGGAAGAAGGGGGGGGCTCGGGTTTGTGCTTGGGGAGGGGGCCGCGCTCGAAGGGGCGGGGCCGCCGGCGGGGGGAGGGTACTCGAAGTGGGGAGGGGGCAGCGGCAGCGCCTTGGGCGGGGGCTCGAAGGGCTCGGGGGGCTCCGGGCGCTGCTGGTGCGTCAGGAAATCCAGGAAATCGAAGGGGTACGCCTGGAACGGGCCGCTCTCGTCGTTCACGTTCGCCTCCATGGCCGGGGGGGGGTCCTGAGGGGCGTCCGGGGGTCCCGCAGGCCCCCGGGGGGGGGCCGTGGGGTCCCTCAGGCCCAAAGGGGAGAACTCGGGGGTCCCGCAGCCCCAAGGGGAGCACAGGTGAGGTTGGGGAGGGGGCGCCGGTCTCTCCTCACTCACCCTGGGCGGTCCCGGGGGTCGCGGGGGGGGTCCCGGGGCCGTCCCGAACCCTCTCGGGCCGGGCCGGGCCGGGCCGGGCCGGACGCGCCGCCCCCGCCGGAAGCGGAAGCGGAAGTGGCGGCGCGGGGGTCACGTGAGGGAGGCCCCGGTAGATTTCTTGCAAGTTTCTCCCCTCACGGAGGGTCCCGAGGATGGCGGGACCCCCCCAGCCCCTCACAGATAAAACTGAAGGGGATCGGGGAGCCCCGAACGGCGCCGGGAGGGGAATGGGGGGGGAATGGCGGCTTTGCCCTCACCAAAGATGGCGCCGGCGCCGCCTCCCTATGGCCAAGATGGCGGCGCGGCACAAGATGGCGGCGGCTTCCCTCAGCAAAGATGGCGGCTCAGCGTGAGAGGGGACTCCGGACCAATCAGAGCCGCGGGACCGGACCTGGCCACGCCCCCCGAGCACACCCAGAGGTGGGGGGATGAATATGGGGAAGGGTCGGGGGCTTTGTGACGTCACTGGGGGTGCGGGGAACCCCGCAGAGCGGAGGGGGAGTCGCTGTTGTCCCCCCCTTCCTTGGCCGCCATTTCGAGGCGCGGCCCCTTTAAGATCGCCCCGCACGTGCGTCCCCGCGTGCCCCCAGCCACGCCCCCCGATCCTGCCCGCTTCCTATTGGCCAAAACTGGGTCAGGGCCCGCCCCCCGCGCACCTCCCCATTGGCCCAATGTAGGTCAGGCCACGCCCCCCCGCATGGCCGCGCCGCCTGACCACGGCCACGCCCCCCGCGCGTCCATTGGCTGAGCTGGGCACCAGGGGCGTGGTAGCGCGGAGGAGGCGGAGCCTTTTTCTCTCTCCGTGCGGGGGCGGAGCTCTTGTCAATTTGGGGGCGTGGCTTTCGGCGGTACCGACCAATGAGAGGCGCGCAGCGTGCGCGGGGAGGGCGGGGTTTATTTTTAGAGGGGCGCGGCTCTCGAAGGAAACACGCGGCGATTGGCTGGCGGTGATGAGGGGCGTGTCCAGCGGAGGCCACGCCCCCTCACGGGCGCAGCGCCCCCCGCGGGGCTCGGGCCGAGGAACCGGGAGGGACCGGGAGGAAGCGGGAGGAACCGGGACAGGTGCGGAACGGACCGAACCGGGGGGACACGCGAGGGGACAGGACCGGGACCGGACCGGGATAGCGGGGGGGGGACACTGGGAGCAGGTAGGGATCGGACCGGGACCGGACCGGGACCGGGGACACCGGGACCGGGGAATGACCGGAGACAGGGGGGGGACAGGGAGGGGACACCAGGATCGGGGGGCAACGGGACCGGAATGGACCGGACCGGGGACACCGGGACCTGACCGGGACCGAGGACACCGGAACCGCGGGGGACACCGGGACCGGGACAGAGACGAGGCGGGGGGGGACACTGGGACCGGACCGGTGTGTGAGGGGGGGACAGGGACACCGGGACTGGGGGGGACCAGACCGGGGGCACCGGGACCGGCACCGGACCGGGGACACCGAAATGGGGGGGGGGGGGACACGAACCGGGACCGGGACCGGGAATGGAAAGGGCGGGACCGGTCCCGGTGTCCCCGAGCCCCTCCCCCCGTTCCCGGTGTCCCCGAGCCCCTCCCCTCCCCCATTCCCGGGGGGGTCACCCGAGGTGAAGCCGCACGTGGGGGCGGGGGATCCCCCCACGTGACCGCCGCACGTGCGCGCCCGCGTTCCCCCCCCCGCCGGCTCCGCCCCCTCCCTCGGCCCCGCCCCCTCCCTCGGCCCCGCCCTCTCCCCCACGCGTGTCGCCCCTCCCCCCCTTCCCGTGTCACCGAGGGGGGGGGGGTCGGGTCACGTGGGGGTGGGGGGGGTCACGTGCCGGGATTTTTTAATTGGGGAGGGGGCGGCGACCCGAGGGGGGGGGGCTGGGGGGATTTGGGGAATTTTGGGTGGGGAATTTGGGGAATTTTAGGGGAAAATTTTGGGGATTTTGGGGTGGAATTGGGGCATCTTGGGGAGGGGATTTGGGGGGAATTTTGGGAATTTTAGGGGAAAATTTTGCGGGATTTTGGGGTGGAATTGGGGCATCTTGGGGAGGGGATTTTGGGGGGAATTTGGGGCATTTTAGGGGAAAATTTTGGGGGATTTTGGGGTGGAATTTGGGCATTTTGGGGAGGGGATTTGGGGGAATTTGGGGCATTTTAGGGGAAAATTTTGCGGGATTTTGGGGTGGAATTGGGGCATTTTGGGGAGGGGATTTGGGGGGGAATTTGGGGCATTTTAGGGGAAAATTTTGGGGTGGAATTGGGGCATTTTGGGGAGGGGATTTGGGGGGGAATTTGGGGCATTTTAGGGGAAAATTTTGGGGCATTTTTGGTGGGGGGAGCTGAGGATATTTGGGGAGGGGATTTGGGGCATTTCGGGCAGAATTTGGGGCATTTTGAGGGAGGTTCCTTGGGGGGATTTCAGGCTCCATGAAGCCTTTTTTGGGAGGGGGGGGGGTCTTGGTGTCCCCTGTTACCCCCCCCCCAATTCCCGTTGCCCCCTCCCCCATTCCCGGTGCCCCCTCCCCAATTTCCGTTACCCCCCCCAATCCCGGTGCCCCCTCCCCAATTTCCGGTGCCCGCCCCAATCCCGGTGCCCCCTCCCCAATTTCCGTTGCCCCCCCCCAATTTCCGGTGCCCCCCCCCCAGGCATGGAGGAGCCGGGCGGTTCCCGGGGGGGTTTCCTGGGGGTGCCCCCCCCGCCCCCGCCGTGGGAGCGCCCCCCGGGCCCGGTTTTGGGGGGGGGTCCCGACCTGGAGTACGTGGACCTGGACGAGTTCCTGAGGGAGCACGGGCTGCCCCCCCCCAGCCCCCCGCCCCCCCCGGCGCGCAGCCCCCAGCCCGAGAGGGCCCCCGGTACATGGGGGGGGGGGGGAAATTGGGGAGGGGGCGATGGGGAGGGGGGAAATGGGAAAAATTGGGGAGGGGGGAATGGGAAAAACTGGGGAGGGGGGAATGGGAATTGGGGAGGGGGCAATGGGAAAAATTGGGGAGGGGGGAATGGGAAAAACTGGGGACAGGGGAATGGGAAAAACTGGGGAGGGGGCGATGGGAATGGGGAGGGAAAAGGGAAATGGGGAGGGGGCAATGGGAATGGGGGGCAATGGGAAAAATTGGGGAGGGGGCAATGGGAATGGGGAGGGGGGAATGGGAAAAACTGGAGAGGGGGGAATGGGGAGGGGGCAACGGGAATGGGGAGGGGGGGAAAGGAAAAACCGGGGAGGGGGCAATGGGATAAAGGGGGGGCAGTGGGAATTGGGGAGGGGGTAATGGGAATGGGGAGGGGGTAATGGGAATGGGGAGGGGGCAGGGGGAATTGGGGAGGGGGCAACGGGAATTGGGGAATTGAGGAAGGGGCACAAAGGGCATTGGGGAGGGGGCAATGGGAATTGGGGAGGGGGTGCCTGGAAGGGAGGGCAATAGGAATGAGGGGGGGACTGGGAATTGGGGAGGGGGCAAAGGGAATTGGGGAGGGGGTAACAGGAATTGGGGAGGGGGCACAAAGTGAATTGGAGGGGGGCACAAAGTGAATTGAGGAGGGGGCACAAAGGGAATTGGGGAATTGAGGAAGGGGCACAAAGGGAATTGGGGAGGGCAGCAGGAATTGGGGAATTGAGGAAGGGGCACAAAGGGAATATTGGGGAGGGGGCAGCAGCAATTGGGGAATTGGGGAGGGGGCACAAAGTGAACATTGAGGAGGGGGCACAAAGGGAATTGAGGAGGGGGCACAAGGCGAACATTGGGGAAGGGGCAATGGGAAATTGAGGAGGGGGCACAAAGTGAACATTGGGGAAGGGGCAATGGGAAACAGGAAATTGAGGAGGGGGCACAAGGCGAACATTGGGGCACAAAGGGAATTGAGGAGGGGGCACAAAGCGAACATTGAGGAGGGGGCACAAAGGCAATTGAGGAGGGGGCACAAGGCGAACATTTGGGGGGGATGCAAAGGGAATTGGGGAGGGGGCACAAAGTGAACATTGGGGAGGGGGCAGCAGGAATTGGGGAATTGGGGAGGAGGGGGCAGCAGCAATTGAGGAATTGAGGAGGGGGCGCAAGGCGAACATTGGGGAGGGGGCACAAAGGGAATTGAGGAGGGGGCACAAGGCGAACATTGGGGAAGGGGCAATGGGAATTGGGGAATTGGGGAGGAGGGGGCAGCAGCAATTGGGGAATTGAGGAAGGGGCACAAAGCGAACATTGGGGAGGGGGCACAAAGGGAATTGAGGAATTGGGGAGGGGGCACAAAGCGAACATTGGGGAGGGGGCACAAAGGGAATTGAGGAATTGAGGAGGGGGCACAAAGCGAACATTGGGGCACAAAGGAAATTGAGGAGGGGGCACAAAGCGAACATTGGGGCACAAAGGGAATTGGGGAATTGAGGAAGGGGCACAAGGTGAACATTGGGGAGGGGGCACAAAGGGAATTGAGGAGGGGGCACAAGGCGAACATTGGGGAAGGGGCAATGGGAAATTGAGGAAGGGGCACAAAGCGAACATTTGGGGGGGATGCAAAGGGAATTGAGGAGGGGGCACAAGGCGAACATTGGGGAGGAGGGGGCACAAAGGAAATTGAGGAGGGGGCACAAGGCGAACATTGGGGAGGAAGGGGCACAAAGTGAGAATTGGGGAATTGAGGAGGGGGCACAAAGCGAACATTGGGGAAGGGGCAATGGGAATTGGGGAATTGAGGGGGGGGCAGCAGCAATTGGGGAATTTAGGAGGGGGCACAAAGCGAACATTTGGGGGGGATGCAATGGGAATTGAGGAGGGGGCACAAAGCGAACATTGGGGGGGATGCAAAGGGAATTGGGGAATTGGGGAGGGGGCACAAGGTGAACATTGGGGAGGGGGCACAAAGGGAATTGAGGAATTGGGGAGGGGGCACAAGGCGAACATTGGGGAGGAGGGGGCACAAAGGGAATTGAGGAGGGGGCACAAAGCGAACATTGGGGAGGGGGCACAAAGGGAATTGAGGAGGGGGCACAAGGCGAACATTGGAGCACAAAGTGAATTGAGGAATTGAGGAGGGGGCACAAAGCGAACATTGGGGCACAAAGGGAATTGAGGAATTGAGGAAGGGGCACAAAGCGAACATTGAGGAAGGGGCAATGGGAAATTGAGGAGGGGGCACAAAGCAAACATTCGGGGCCCCCTCCCCACTGACCCCCCTGGCTCCCCCCGCAGCCCCGGGCCCCCCCCGCGCCCCCGCGGAGGCCGAGGCGCCGGGGGGGGGTCCCGGGGGGGCTCCCGGGGGGGCTCCCGGGCCCCTGGACCCGCGGCGGCTCCGGTTCTCGCAGGAGGAGCTGCGGCCGCAGCCCATGGCCCGCAAGGCCCGCAAGGTGCACGTGCCCGACGAGCAGAAGGTGGGGGCCAAATCCGCACCCCAAAAATTGGGGGGTTTGAGGGCATTTTGGGGGGAAATTGGGGGATTTGGGGGAGTTTTGGGGCATTTTGGGGGAGTTTTGGGGGAGTTTGGGGGGATTTGGGGGCATTTTGGGGGAGTTTTGGGGGAGTTTGGGGGGATTTGGGGGCATTTTGGGGGGATTTTAGTGGGGATTTGGGGGAGTTTTGGGGGATTTTAGTGGGGATTTGGGGGGAGTTTTGGGGATTTTGGGGGCATTTTGGGGGGAAATTAGGGGGATTTGGGGGGAGTTTGAGGGGAGTTTTGTGAGAGTTTTAGGGAATTTTAGTGGAGTCTGGGGGGGTTTGGGGGATTTGGGAGGAGTTTTGGGGGGAGTTTGGGGATTTGGGGGGAGTTTTGGGGGGATTTTGGGGGGATTTTAGGAGAGTTTTGGGGATTTGGGGGGATTTTCAGGGGAGTTTTGGGGGACTATGGGAGTTTTGGGGGGTTTTGCGGATTTTGGGGGGAGTTTTGGGGATTTTAGTGGGGAGTTTTGGGGATTTTCAGAGGAGTTTTGGGATTTGAGGGGTTTTGGGGGAGTTTTGGGGGATTTTGGGGAGTTTGGGGGGATTTGGGGAGTTTTGGGGGGGTTTGCGGATTTTGGGGGGAGTTTTGGGGGATTTTAGTGGGGAGTTTTGGGGGATTTTCAGGGGAGTTTTGGGGGACTATGGGGGATTTGGAGAGAGTTTTGGGGGATTTTAGTGGGGATTTTGGGAGAGTTTAGGGGGATTTTGGGGGATTTTAGGAGAGATTTGGGGGGAGTTTTGGGGGAGTTTTGGGGATTTGGGGAGAATTTTGCGGGGATTTTAGGAGAGTTTTTGGGATTTTGGGGAGGAGTTTGGGGGGATTTTGGGGGCATTTTGGGGGGTTTGGGAGGAGTTTTGTGAGAGTTTTAGGGATTTTGGGGGATTTTGGGGGGATTTTAGGAGAGTTTTGGGGTTTTGGGGCAGTTTGGGGATTTTTGGGGTGGTGGAAGCGGGGGGAGCTTCAGGTTTGGGGATTTCTGGGGTCTGCGGGGCCATCGTGGGGGTCCCGGTGTGCCCTGGGTGCATCCCAGTGTCCCTGTGTCCATCCCTTGTCCCCATGTCCATCCCTGTGTCCATCCCTTGTCCCCGTGTCCATCCCCTGTCCATCCCTTGGGTCATTCCCTGTGTCCATCCCCTGTCCCTGCTGTCCCTTGTCCCCTCACTGTCCCTTGTTCCCGTGTCCATCCCTTGTCCCCGTGTCCGTCCCTGTGTCCATCCCTCGTCCCCGTGTCCATTCCTGTGTCCATCCCCTGTCCATGCTGTCCCCTCACTGTCCCTTGTCCCTGTGTCCATTCCCTGTGTCCATCCCCGTGTCCATCCCTGTGTCCATCCCTGTGTCCATCCCCTGTCTCTGTGTCCATCCCTGTGTCCATCCCTGTGTCCATCCCCTGTCCCTGCTGTCCCTGTGTCCCCTCCCTGTCCCCTCCCTGTCCCCTCCCTGTCCCCTCACTGTCCCCTCACTGTCCCTGCTGTCCCCTGAGCCATTCCCCGTGTCCATCCCTGTGTCCATCCCTGTGTCCATCCCTTGTCCCCGTGTCCATCCCCTGTCCCTGCTGTCCCCTCCCTGTCCCTGTGTCCATCCCCTGTCCCTGTGTCCCCTCCCTGTCCCTGTGTCCCCTCTCTGTCCCCTCCCTGTCCCTGCTGTCCCCTCCCTGTCCCCTCACTGTCCATCCCCTGTCCCCGTGTCCATCCCCTGTCCCTCCCTGTCCCCTCCCTGTCCCTCCCTGTCCCTCACCGTCCCCTCGCCGTCCCCGTGTCCCAGGACGAGAAGTACTGGAGCCGCCGCTCCCGGAACAACGCGGCCGCCAAGCGCTCCCGGGACGCGCGGCGGCTCAAGGAGAACCAGATCTCGGTGCGGGCGGCGTTCCTGGAGCGGGAGAACGCCGCGCTGCGCCTCGAGGTGGCGGCGGCGCGCCGGGAGCTGCAGCGGTTCCGCGCGATCCTGCAGAGATACGAGGCGCAGCACGGGCAGATCTGAGGGGTTTGGGATCATCCTGGAGGGGTTGGGATCGTCCTGGAGGGGTTGGGATGGCCCCAGGACTGACCCAGGACAGCTCCAGCGCTTCCGCGCCATCCTGCAGAGATACGAGGCACAGCACGGGCAGATCTGAGGGGTTTGGGATCGTCCTGGAGGGGTTGGGATGGCCCCAGGTGATCCAGGACTGATCCAGAACAACCCAAGGTGATCCAGGACTGACCCAGGACTGACCCAGGATGGCCCCAGGTGATCCAGGACTGACCCAGGACAGCTGCAGCGCTTCCGTGCGATCCTGCAGAGATACGAGGCACAGCATGGACAGATCTGAGGGGTTTGGGGGCTTTGGGATTGTCCTGGAGGGGTTGGGATGGCCCCAGGACTGACCCAGGACTGATCCAGAACTGATCCAGCAATTCCGCACCATCCTGCAGAGATACGAGGCGCAGCACGGACAGATCTGAGGGGTTTGGGATCGTCCTGGAGGGTTTGGGATGGCCCCAGGTGACCCAGGACTGACCCAGAACTGATCCAGGATGGCCCCAGGTGATCCAGGACTGACCCAGGACAACCCAAGGTGATCCAGGAGTGACCCAGGACTGACCCAAGACAGCTCCAGCGCTTCCGTGCCATCCTGCAGAGATACGAGGCGCAGCACGGACAGATCTGAGGGGTTTGGGATCGTCCTGGAGGGTTTGGGATGGCCCCAGGTGATCCAGGAGTGATCCAGGACTGATCCAGGATGGCCCCAGGTGATCCAGGACTGACCCAGGACAGCTCCAGCGCTTCCGTGCCATCCTGCAGAGATACGAGGCGCAGCACGGGCAGATCTGACACATCCCGGAGGGTTTGGGGGCTTTGGGATCGTCCTGGAGGGTTTGGGATGGCCCTGGGTGATCCAGGACTGATCCAGAACAACCCAAGGTGATCCAAGACTGACCCAGGACTGATCCAGGACTGATCCAGGACTGATCCAGAACAACCCAAGGTGATTCAGGAGTGATCCAGAACTGATCCAGGACTGATCCAGCAATTCCACACCATCCTGCAGAGATACGAGGCACAGCACGGACAGATCTGAGGGGTTTGGAATCGTCCTGGAGGGTTTGGGATGGCCCCAGGTGATGCAGGAGTGATCCAGAACTGATCCAGGACAGCCCCAGGTGATCCAGGACTGACCCAGGACAGCTGCAGCGCTTCCGTGCGATCCTGCAGAGATACGAGGCACAGCACGGGCAGATCTGACACATCCTGGAGGGGTTTGGGATCGTCCCGGAGCGTTTGGGATCGTCCTGGAGGGGTTGGGATCATCCTGGATCGTTTGGGGCAGCCCCAGGTGATCCAGGAGTGACCCAGGACAACCCAAGGTGATTCAGGAGTGATCCAGGACTGACCCAGGATGGCCCCAGGTGATCCAGGACAGACTCAGAACAGCTCCAGCGATTCCACACCATCCTGCAGAGATACGAGGCACAGCACGGACAGATCTGAGACATCCTGGAGGGGTTGGGATCGTCCTGGAGGGTTTGGGATCGTCCTGGAGGGGTTGGGATGGCCCCAGGACTGACCCAGGACAGCTCCAGCGCTTCCGTGCCATCCTGCAGAGATACGAGGCGCAGCACGGGCAGATCTGAGACATCCTGGAGGGGTTGGGATCATCCTGGAGGGTTTGGGATCGTCCTGGAGGGGTTGGGATGGCTCCAGGACTGATCCAGGACTGACCCAGGACAGCTCCAGCGCTTCCGTGCCATCCTGCAGAGATACGAGGCACAGCACGGGCAGATCTGAGGGGTTTGGGGGCTTTGGGATCGTCCTGGAGGGGTTGGGATCGTCCTGGAGGGGTTGGGATGGCTCCAGGACTGACCCAGGACAGCTGCAGGTGATCCAGGACTGACCCAGAACTGATCCAGCAATTCCGCGCCATCCTGCAGAGATACGAGGCGCAGCACAGGCAGATCTGAGACATCCCGGAGGGTTTGGGATCGTCCTGGAGGGGTTGGGATGGCCCCAGGTGACCCAGGACTGATCCAGAACAACCCAAGGTGATCCAAGACTGACCCAGGACTGATCCAGAACAACCCAAGGTGATTCAGGAGTGATCCAGGACTGATCCAGGACTGATCCAGCAGTTCCACGCCATCCTGCAGAGATACGAGGCGCAGCATGGGCAGATCTGAGACATCCTGGAGGGGTTGGGGGGCTTTGGGATTGTCCTGGAGGGTTTGGGATGGCCCCAGGTGATCCAGGACTGATCCAGAACTGATCCAGGATGGCCCCAGGTGATCCAGGACTGACCCAGGACAGCTGCAGAGAATCCGTGCCATCCTGCAGAGATACGAGGCACAGCACGGACAGATCTGAGGGGTTTGGGATCGTCCTGGAGGGGTTGGGATGGCCCCAGGTGATCCAGGAGTGATCCAGAACAACCCAAGGTGATCCAGGAGTGACCCAGGACTGATCCAGGATGGCCCCAGGTGATCCAGGACTGACCCAGCACAGCTGCAGCACTTCCGTGCCATCCTGCAGAGATACGAGGCGCAGCACAGGCAGATCTGAGGGGTTTGGGGGCTTTAGGATCATCCTGGAGGGTTTGGGATCGTCCTGGAGCGTTTGGGATGGCCCCAGGAGTGACCCAAGACAGCTCCAGGTGATCCAGGACTGATCCAGGACAGCCCCAGGTGATCCAGGACTGCCTGGGAGGGATTTGGGACTGCACCGAGAGCCTGCAGAGATTTGGGGACAGTTTGGGGAGGTTTGGGGACAGTTTGGGGAGGTTTGGGCACAGTTTGGGGAGGTTTGGGCACAGTTTGGGGAGATTTGGGACAGCTCCAGGAACGCAGGATCCCAACCAGACCCAGCCGTGGGATCCCAAATGGATCCAGAACCAGGCACCGGGATCCAGAACCAGGCACAGCTCCAGGATCCGGGATTGGGCCCTGGATCCAGGACCAGGACCCAGCACCAGAACCCAGGGATGGGACCCAGAACCGGGATCTAGAACCAGGATCCAGTGAGAAAAATCTAGAACTGGGATGCAATGGAAACCTCCAGAACCGGGATCCAGAACCAGGATTCAGAACCAAGATCCAGTGAGAACCTCCAGAACCAGGATTCAGAACCAGGATCCAGCAAGAAAAATCTAGAACTGGGTTCCAGAACCAGGATCCAGTGATGGGATCCAGGACCAGGATCCAGCACCAGAACCCAGTGTGGAATCCAGGACTGGGATCCAGAACCGGATCCAGGACCTGGATCCCGATCCAGGACTCAGAACCAGGATCCAGATCCAGGACCCAGAACCAGGATCCAGATCCAGGATCCAGATCCAGGACCCAGAACCAGGATCCAGATCCAGGACCCAGAACCAGGATCCAGATCCAGGACCAGGATCCAGATCCAGGACCCAGCACCAGATCCAGGACCAGGATCCAGATCCAGGACTCAGAACCAGGATCCAGATCCAGGACCCAGAACCAGGATCCAGATCCAGGACCAGGATCCAGATCCAGGACCCAGCACCAGGATCCAGATCCAGGACCCAGAACCAGGATCCAGATCCAGGACCAGGATCCAGCACCAGATCCAGGACCAGGATCCAGATCCAGGACCCAGAACCAGGATCCAGATCCAGGACCCAGCACCGGGATCCAGATCCAGGACCAGGATCCAGATCCAGGACCCAGCACCAGATCCAGGACCAGGATCCAGATCCAGGACTCAGAACCAGGATCCAGCACCAGATCCAGAACCGGGATCTGGCACCAGACCCAGAACCGGGATCCAGATCCAGGATCCGGATCCAGGACCCAGCACCGGATCCAGCAGCCCCTCCCTCCCTCCCCAGTTCCCAAATTTTGGGACCCCCCGGGACTGCTCCCCCCCCGCCCCCCCCCGGCTCCCCCTCCCCCCTCCCCTATTTATTCCCAGCCCCTCCCCCCGGGCTGGATCAAAGCACAAATTCTGGGGGGGGGAGGGGGGGGTCCCGAGGGTCTCCCCTCCCCCTCCCCTCCCCCAGTGACCATTCCCAGTTCAGGCCAGTAGCGTTACTGGGGTGGGGGGAGGGGCGCCCCCGCCACCCCCTCCCCCTCCCCGAAATCTCTCTGCCCCTCCCCCCCCCACGCCCCCTGCACTTTGACCACTTTACCGCCCCTCCCCCCCCCAGCACGAGGGATTTTATGGGGGGGGGAGGGGGTCGCGCCCCGCCCCCCGGGGGTGGGGGAGGGGTTTTTGTACAGAATTAAAACAAAAAAAAACCACAAAAAATGGAGCCTGAACTGGGAGCGCTGGGAGGGGGAACTGGGAGGGGGGAGGGGCCCCAGACCCCCCCCCCAAAAAACTCGGGGTCGCTCCAAGGCTGGATTTTATTGCACAGAGAGGGAGGAGGCGCCCCAAATTCCCTTTGGGAGCCCCAAAAATCCCCAAATTCCCCCAAATCCGGGTCCGTGGGGTCCCCTCTGTCCCCCTGTCCACCTTTTGTCCCGCTGTCCCCCCTTTGACCCTTGACCCGGCAGCTTTCCCCGCCCCTCTCCCTCCCAGCCAATCAGGAGCCGCCGCCCCTCCGAGCGCAGCCAATGGGAGGCCGCGCTGCATCCGCCATCTTTGCTAAGGGCAGCGCCGCTATTGGAAGCAGTAGTGGGTGAAGCCGCGGGCGCCATCTTGAAAGTGGGATTCAGCCAATGGCAGCGCCGTAGCCATGGCAACGCCCGGCCCGCGGCCGCCATGCTGGCTGAGGGCAAATTCGCCTCTGCCAGGAGAAGCCTCGCGTTTTGCCGCAGGGTGCGGCAGCGCCGTCCCTAATTAACAGGGCTAATTATCCTCCCGCCCGCCTTCCCTTCCCGCTAATTAACGGCGCTCCTTAACGACCCGGCGGAGTCACAAAGGGCTCGGTCCTCCAGCGCAATAGAGTGTGGTGGACAGAGCGGCCCGCGCGCACTTCCGGCGCACACCGGAAGCGGCTCCTCTCTCCCATAACCCCCCGCGCGCTCCCGCTGCCGCCTCTCTCCAGCGCCGCCGCCATGGTGGGTCCGCCCGCGCCGCCCGAATCCGCCGCCATCCGCGGCGGGAGGGCTCGGGGAGGGCCCGGGGAAGGCTCGGGGGAGCCCAGGAAGGCTCGGGAGGGTTCGGGGGAGGCTCGGGAGGGCGCGGGGGGCGGCGATGGCCGGCGCGGCCCTCGCGGTGACCGGGCCCGGTGTCGCCTCAGGGCATCGACATCCGCCATGACAAGGACCGCAAGGTGCGGCGGAAGGAGCCCAAGAGCCAGGACATCTACCTGCGCCTGCTCGTCAAGGTGAGGCAGGCCCGGGACACCGGGACCGGGCCCGGTTCGGCCGGGATAGAGCCCGGGCATGGCCCCGCCGGTTCCGGTCCCTCCCGGTTCCCTTCCCGCTCTCCGGGCTATTCCCGTGTCCCTGCTCCAGCTCCAGCGCTTCCCTTTCCTTCTTCCCCATTTCCCTCGGTTTTTCCCGATTTCTCCCGGTTTTCCCCGAAATTTTCACGTTTCCCCCGTTTTTCTCGGTTTTCCTCGGTTCCTCCCGGTTTCCCCTGTTTTCTCCGATTTTTTCCCGGTTTTCCCCTTTTTTTTTCCGGTTTTCCCCGGTTTCTCCCGCTTATCCCCAATTTCCTCGGTTTCCCTGCTTTTTCTCCTATTTCCCCCGGTTTTCCCCGGTTTTTCCCGATTTCCCCCGTTCCCATCCCATTTTTCCCGATTTTACTCGTTTTTCCCCGTTCCCATCCCGCTTTTTCCCGTTTTTTCTCGTTTTTCCCCATTCCCATCCCGTTTTTCCCCGTTCCCACCGCTTTTTGCCCCATTCCCGTCCCTTTTCCCCCGTTTCTCCCCGTTTTTCCCGATTTCACGGTTTTTCACCCCATTTCCAGCTCTACCGGTTCCTGGCCCGCCGCACCAACGCCCCCTTCAACCGCGTGGTGCTCAAGCGCCTCTTCATGAGCCGCTCCAACCGGCCCCCGCTGGCTCTGTCCCGCCTGGTGAGCCCCAAAATCCCCCGAATTTACCCCAAAATATCCTTGAAATATCAGCCGGGGCCTTGTCCCGCCTGGTGAGACCCAAAAATTGCCCCAAAAAATCCCCAAAAATAACCCCAAAATCTCATCCAACCGGCCCCCGCTGGCTCTGTCCCGCCTGGTGAGCCCCAAAATCGCCCGAATTTACCCCAAAATGTCCTTGAAATATCAGCCAGGGCCTTGTCCCACCTGGTGAGACCCAAAAACCCCAAAAATTACCCCAAAAAATCCCCTAAAATAACCCCAAAATCTCATCCAACCACCCCCCCCCCGCTGGCTCTGTCCCGCCTAGTGAGCCCCAAAATCGCCCGAATTTACCCCAAAATTACCTTGAAATATCAGCCGGGGCCTTGTCCCGCCTGGTGAGACCCAAAAACCCCAAAAATTACCCCAAAAAATCGCCTAAAATAACCCCAAAATGAACCCAAAATCTCATCCAACCGGGCCCTGCCTGAAGAGCCCCAAAACCGCCTAAAATAACCCCAAAAATTACCCCAAAATTAACCCCAAAATTAACCCCAAAATCTCATCCAACCGGCACCGCTGGCTCTGTCCCGCTTGGGGAGACCCAAAATGCCCTAAAATTACCCCAAAATATCCCCAAAACCCCTAAAATATCCCAAATTTACCCCAAAATATCCCATAAATCTCCCACAGAAGCCCCAAATCTCCCGGAAAACCCTGAAAATGTCGGAAATGCCCCAAAAGTTCCCAAAATGTGATTTTTTTATGGGGGTTTTTGGGGATTTTTTTAGCGGTTTTTTGCTGTTTTCTCACGGATTTTTGGGGTTTTTTCCTGGGTTTTTGAGGTATTTTCTGGCCCTTTTTTGGGTGTTTTTTCCCTGGATTTTGTGATATTTTCTCACTGAATTTTGGGTATTTTCGCACTGAATTTTGGGTATTTTCTCACTGAATTTTGGGTATTTTCGCACTGAATTTTGGGTATTTTCGCACTGAATTTTGAGGGTTTTTTTCACTGAATTTTGGATATTTTCTCACTGAATTTTGGTATTTTCTCACTGAATTTTGGGTATTTTCTCACTAAATTATGGGATATTTTCTCACTGATTTTTGGGTATTTTCGCACTGAATTTTGGGGTTTTTCGCACTGAATTTTGAGTATTTTCGCGCTGAATTTTTGGTATTTTTTTCACTGAATTTTGGGTATTTTCTCACAGATTTTTGGGTATTTTTGCACTGATTTTTTGGGTATTTTCGCACTGAATTTTTGGGTATTTTATCACTGATTTTTGGGCTGTTTTCCCCGGGATTTTTGGGGTATTTTTCCCGGGATTTTTGGGCTATTTTCACGGGATTTTTGTCCATTTTCTGACTGATTTTTGGGTGTATTTTCCCCGATTTTGGGCCATTCCCGCAGATCCGCATGATGCGCAAGCCGGGGGGATTTTATCATTGATTTTTGGGGGATTTTTTCAGGGTTTTTTCCCGGGATTTTTGGGCTGTTTTCCCCGGGATTTTTGGACTATTTTCCCGGGATTTTTGTCCATTTTCTGACTGATTTTTGGGTGTATTTTCCCCGATTTTGGGCCGTTCCCACAGATCCGCATGATGCGCAAGCCGGGGGGATTTTATCATTGATTTTTCGGGGATTTTTTCAGGGTTTTTTCCCGGGATTTTTGGGGTATTTTTCCCGGGATTTTTGGGCTATTTTCCCGGGATTTTTGTCCATTTTCTGACTGATTTTTGGGTGTATTTTTCCCGATTTTGGGCCGTTCCCGCAGATCCGCATGATGCGCAAGCCGGGTGGATTTTCTCACTGATTTTTGGGCTGTTTTTCCCGGGATTTTTGGGCTATTTTCCCAGGATTTTTATCTGTTTTCTGACTGATTTTTGGGTGTATTTTCCCCGATTTTGGGCCGTTCCCGCAGATCCGCATGATGCGCAAGCCGGGTGGATTTTATCATTGATTTTTGGGGGATTTTTTCAGGGTTTTTTCCCGGGATTTTTGGGGTATTTTTCCCGGGATTTTTGGGCTATTTTCCCGGTATTTTTGGGCTATTTTCACGGGATTTTTGTCCATTTTCTGACTGATTTTTGGGTGTATTTTCCCCGATTTTGGGCCGTTCCCGCAGATCCGCATGATGCGCAAGCCGGGGGGATTTTATCACTGAATTTTTGGGGGATTTTTTCAGGGTTTTTTGGGCTGTTTTTCCCGGGATTTTTGGGCTATTTTCCCAGGATTTTTATCTATTTTCTGACTGATTTTTGGGTGTATTTTCCCCGATTTTGGGCCGTTCCCACAGATCCGCATGATGCGCAAGCCGGGCCGCGCTGACCGCACGGCCGTGGTGGTCGGGACGGTCACGGACGACGTTCGCATCCAGGACGTGCCCAAGCTCAAGGTTTGGGGCGAAACCCGGGAATTTTGGGCAAATCCGGGAATTTTGGAGGAAATTCGGGGATTTTGGGGGAAAATTCGGGAATTTTGGGGGGAAAATTCGGGAATTTGGGGGGTTTTTTTGTGGGAATTTGTGGGGAAATTTGGAAATTTTTAGGATTTTTATGAGGAATTTTGGGGGGTTTTAATGATGAATTTCAGGGATTTGGGGGAATTTTAATAACGAAATTCAGGGATTTTGGGGGTTTATGGGGAAATTTGGGGATTTCAGGGGTTTGGGAGTTTTTATTGGAAATTTTGGGGATTTTTTTCAGGTTTGTTTTGGAGTTTGGGGCATTTTGGGGTTTTTTAGGGTGGTTTTGGGGGTGGTTTTGGGGCTGATTTTCGGGTGGGTTTTGGGGTGGTTTGGGGTGGTTTTGGTGAAGTTTTGGGGGTGGTTTTGCAGGTGATTTTCAAGTGATTTCAGGGTGGTTTTGGGGATGATTTTTGGGTGGTTTTGGGCTGTTTTTCAGTAACTTTTGGGGCCGTTTTTCAGTAACTTTTGGGGCCGTTTTTCAATTATTTTTGGGCCGTTTTTTATGTGATTTTTGGGCCGTTTTTCAGTGGTTTTTGGGCCGTTTTTCATTGATTTTTGGGCCGTTTTTTATGTGATTTTTGGCCTGATTTCTGTGTGAATTTTGGGCTGTTTTTCAGTGATTTTTGGGCCGTTTTCTGTGTGAATTTTGGGCTGTTTTTCAATGATTTTGGGCTTGATTTTTCTGTGATTTTTGGGCTGATTTTCAATGATTTTAGGGGCTGGTTTTTATGTCATTTTTGGGCCGTTTTTCAGTGATTTTTGGGCTGTTTTTAATGTGATTTTGGGCCGTTTTCTGTGTGAATTTTGGGCCGTTTTTCAGTGATTTTTGGGCCGTTTCTCAATGATTTCTGGGCCGTTTTCCATTGATTTTGGGCCGTTTTCCAGTGAATTTTTGGCCTGTTTTCTGTGTGATTTTTGAGCCGTTTTTCAGTGATTTTTGGGCCGTTTTCCATTGATTTTGGGCCGTTTTTCAGTGATTTTTGGGCCGTTTTTTATGTGATTTTTGGGCTGTTTTTCGGGCTGTTTTTCAGTGATTTTTGGGCCGTTTTTCAGTGATTTTGGGGCCATTTTTCAGTAACTTTTTTGGCCTGTTTTTTGGCCTGTTTTCTGTGTGTTTTTTGGGCCGTTTTCCATTGATTTTGGGCCGTTTTTCAGTGATTTTTGGCATGTTTTCTGTGTGATTTTTGGGCTGTTTTTCGGGCTGTTTATCAATGATTTTTGGGCCGTTTTCCAGTGATTTTTTGGGCCATTTTCCATTGATTTGGGGCCGTTTTTCAGTGATTTTTTTGGGCCGTTTTCCAGTGATTTTTGGGCTGATTTTTGGGCTGTTTTCTGTGTATTTTTGGGCTGTTTTCTGTGTGATTTTTTGGGCCGTTTTCCATTGATTTTGGGGCCGTTGTTTCAGGTCTGTGCCCTCAGGGTGACCCGCGGGGCTCGCACGCGGATCCTGCGCGCCGGGGGCTCCATCCTCACCTTCGACCAATTGGCCATGGCCACCCCCAAGGGCAAGGGCACCGTGCTGCTCTCAGGTGGGGCTGGGACCCCTCCCCAAATATCCCAAAATCCCAAAAAAATCCCCGTTAAAATCCGTTAAAATAACCCAAAATAACCCAAAATAACCCCGACCCAAAATAACCCCAAAATAACCCAAATGACCCCAAAGTGCCACCCCCAAGGGCAAGGGCACCGTGCTGCTCTCAGGTGGGACCCGGACCCCTCCCCAAATTCACAAAAATCCCAAAAAAAACCCCGTTAAAATAGCCCAAAATACCCCAAAATAACCCCAAAATAACCCCAACCCAAAATACCCCAAAATGACCCCAAATCCAGTGCCATGGCCACCCCCAAGGGCAAGGGCACCGTGCTGCTCTCAGGTGGGGCTGGGACCCCTCCCCAAATATCCCAAAATCCAAAAAAATCCCCGTTAAAATCCGTTAAAATACCCCAAAATAACCCCAACCCCAAAATACCCCAAAATGACCCCAAAATACCCCAAAATGACCCCAAAATGCCCCTTCCTGAAGGCAAGGGCACCGTGCTGCTCTCAGGTGGGGCCGGGACCCCTCCCCAGAATACCAAAAATCCCAAAAAATCCCCGTTAAAATAGCCCAAAATACCCCAAAATAACCTTTTAACCAAAATCCCCCTTTTTTCCCCCAAAAATCCATTTTTTTTCCTCCCAAACTCCTATTTTATCCCCCAAATCCCCACATTTTTTAACCACACCCCTCTTTTCTTCCCCCAAATGCTCCTTTTCCGCCCAAAATCTCATTTTTTTCCCAAAATCCCCATTTTTTCCCCCAAATCTGCTTTTCTTCCTGCAAAACCCCCATTTTTCCTCCCAAATTCCCTCTTTTCCCACCCCCAAATATCCTTTTTTATTCCTCCCTAAAATCCCCATTTTTCCCCCCAAATTCTCCCTTTTTTCCCAAAAAATTCAATTTTTTTTCTCCCCAAATCCCATTTTTTGCCCAAATCCCTTCTTTTTCCCCCAATACCTCTCGTTTTATTTTCCTTCCACAAAATCCCTTTTTATCCCCAAACCAAGAATTTTATATATTTTTGTTTTTTTACCAAAATCCCCATTTTCCCCCCAAAATTCTATTTTTTTCTCCCAGAATCCCTTTTTTTACCAAAATCCCCTTTTTTTTTCCCCAATACCTCTCATTTCATTTTCCTTCCACAAAACCCCTTTTTATCCCCAAACCAGGAATTTTACATATTTTTGGTTTTTTACCAAAATCCCCATTTTTCCCCCCAAATTCAATTTTTTTTTCTCCCCAAATCCCCTTTTTTTTTCTCCCCACTCCCCATACCTCTCATTTTATTTTCCTTCCACAAAATCCCTTTTTATCCCCAAAATATTAATTTTTTTTTTACCAAAATCCCCATTTTTCACCCCAAATTTTTTTTCTCCCAAAATCCCTTTTTTTTTTGCCCAAATCCCCTTTTATTTCCTCCAACACCTCTCATTTTATTTCCCTTCCACAAAACCCCTTTGATCCCCAAACCAATAATTTTACATATTTTTGTTTTTTACCAAAATCCCCGTTTTTCCCCCCAAAATCCCCATTTCCCCCAGGTCCCCGCAAGGCCCGTGAGGTTTATCGGCACTTCGGGAAAGCGCCCGGGACCCCCCACAGCCACACCAAGTCAGATTTGGGGCAAATTGGGGCATTTGGGGCATTTTGGGGCAGATTTGGGCATTTTGGGCATTTTTCGGCAGATTTGGGGATTTTGGGGCAGATTCGGGTGATTTTGGGGCATTTTAAGGGGATTTTAGGGCAGAATTTGGGGGATTTTGGGGCAGAATTTGGGGCATTTTAAGGGGATTTTTGGGCAGAATTTGGGGGATTTTGGGGCAGATTTTGGGGAATTTTAAGGGGATTTTGGGACAGAATTTGGGGGATTTTGGGGCAGAATTTGGGCATTTTGGGGCATTTTAGGGCAGATTTTGGGGGAATTTTGGGGCAGAATTTGGGGGTTTTGGGGCATTTTAGGGCAGATTTTGGGGGAATTTTGGGGCAGATTTTAGGGGATTTTGGGGCAGAATTTGGGGGATTTTAGGGCAGAATTTGGGGGATTTTGGGGGCAGATTTTGGGGGCATTTTGGGGCAGATTTAGGGGATTTTGGGGGCAGATTTTGGGGGAATTATGGGGCAGATTTTAGGGGATTTTTGGGGCAGAATTTGGGGAATTTTGGGGCAGAATTTGGGAGGTTTTGGGGGCAGATTTTGGGGGCATTTTGGGGCAGAATTTGGGGATTTTGGGGATGGATTTTTTGAGGGATTGTGGGAGATGTTTTGGGGGTTTGGGACAGAATTTTTGGGGATATTTTGGGAAATTTTGGGGGGATGTTTTGGGGGGCGGGTTGGGGTTTTTGGGGACGCTTTGGGGAATATTTTGGGGACATTTTGGGTTTATTTTTGGGGGGATATTTGGGGTGTGGGCTGGGATATTTGAGAGTATTTTTGGGGGACATTTTGGGTTTATTTTGGGGAATATTTTGGGGGGGATATTTGGGGTGTGGGCTGGGATATTTTGGGGTTTTTTTGGGGGACATTTTGGGGTGTTTGGGGAGATTTTTTGGGGTATTCTTGGGGGACATTTTGGGTTTGTTTTGGGGGACATTTTGGGGGGATATTTGGTTTGTGGGCGGGGGTGTTTTGGGGTTTTTTGGGGGGACATTTTGGGGTTATTTTGGGGAGTTTTGGGGACATTTTTGGGGGATATTTTGGGGTGTTTTGGGGGACATATTTGGGGATGTGGGCTGGTGTTTTTTGGGGAGCATTTTAGGGGATATTTTGGGGTATTTTGGGGGAATAATTTGGGGCTATTTGGGGGTGTGGGCTGGTGTTTTTTGGGGCATTTTGGGGACACTTTGGGGAATATTTTGGGGTATTTTTGGGGATATTTTGGGGTGTGGGCCGGTGTTTTTGGGGGATATTTGAGAGTCATTCTGGGCTATTTTCTGGTGCCATTTTGGGTTTATTTTGGGGATATTTGGGGGTGTGGGCTGGTGTTTTTGGGGACACTTTGGGGAATATTTTGGGATATTTTTGGGGACATTTTGGGTTTATTTTGGGTTTATTTTGGGGGATATTTGGGGGTGGGGTGGGCCGGTGTTTTTGGGGGATATTTGAGGGTCATTCTGGGCTATTTTCTGGTGCCGTTTTGGGTTGATTTTGGCCCGTTTTGGGTTCCTAACCCCCCGTTTTCTCTCCCCCCCAGGCCCTACGTGCGCTCCAAGGGCCCCAAGTTCGAGCGGGCCCGGGGCCGCCGCGCCAGCCGGGGCTACAAGAACTGAGCCCCCTCCCCAAATAAACGGGGCAGGGCAGCCCCCTCCCCAAAACACAGCCCCGGGTCCGTGTGTGCTGGGATGGGGGAAAAAACAGCAGGAAAAAACCTGAAACTGCCCCAAAAATACACAGGAAAAACCCCAAAAATGACCCAAATTAAACCTGAAACCGCCCCAAAAATACACAGGAAAAAACCCCAAAAACGACCCAAATTAAACCTGAAAATGCCCTAAAAATACACACGAAAAACCCCCCAAAACATCCCGAGAAAAACCCCAAAAAATGACCCAATTAAACCTGAAACCGCCCCAAAAATACACAGGAAAAAACCCCAAAAAATGACCCAAATTAAACCTGAAACTGCCCCAAAAATACACAGGAAAAACCCCAAAAATGACCCCAATTAAACCTGAAACTGCCCCAAAAATACACAGGAAAAACCCATAAAATGACCCAAATTAAACCTGAAACTGCCCCAAAAATATGCACGAAAAAAAACCAAAAATGACCCAAATTAAACCTGAAACCGCCTCAAAAATACGCAGGAAAAACCCCCAAAAAATGACCCAAATTAAACCTGAAACCGCCCCAAAAATACACAGGAAAACCCCCCCCAAAACTGCCTCAAAACACCCTGAGAAAAACCTAGAAATGACCCAAATTAAACCTGAAACTGCCCCAAAAATACACAGGAAAAAACCCCAAAAAATGACCCAAATTAAACCTGAAACCGCCCCAAAAATACACAGGAAAAACCCCCAAAAACGTCCTGAGAAAAACCCCAAAAATGACCCCAATTTTCCTGAAACTGCCCCAAAAATACGCAGGAAAAACCCCCCAAAACATCCCGAGAAAAACCCCAAAAATAACCCAAATTAAACCTGAGAATGCCCCAAAAATACGCACGAAAAACCCCCCAAAACTGCCCCAAAACATCCCGAGAAAAACCCCAAAAACGACCCAAATTAAACCTGAAACCGCCCCAAAAATGCACAGGAAAAAACCCCAAAAATGACCCCAATTAAACCTGAACTGCCCCAAAAATACACACAAAAAAACCCCAAAAATGACCCAAATTAAACCTGAAACTGCCCCAAAAATACACAGGAAAAAAATCCCAAAAATGACCCAAATTAAACCTGAAACTGCCCCAAAAATATGCACAAAAAAAAAACACCAAAAATGACCCAAATTAAACCTGAAACTACCCCAAAAATACACACAAAAAAACCCCCAAAATGAGCCAAATTTACCCTAAAACAGCCTCAAAAATACACATGAAAACCCCCCCCAAAAATGACCCCAATTGAGCCTGAAAAAAACCCCAAAAACGCTCTCGGGAAATCCCCTGAAACCACCTCAAAAAAGACCTGAAACAGCCCCAAAAATACGCAGGAAAAACCCCCAAAAACATCCCAAGAAAAACCCCAAAAATGACCCCAATTAAACCTGAAACTGCCCAAAAATACACACGAAAAAACCCCAAAAACTGCCCCGAAACATCCCGAGAAAAACCCCAAAAATGACCCCAAAAAAACCTGAAACTGCCCCAAAAATACACACGAAAACCCCCCCAAAACATCCCAAGAAAAACCCCAAAAATGACCCAATTGAGCCTGAAAAAACCCCAAAAATAATCGTGAGAAATGCCTTGAAACCACCCCAAAAAGACCTGAAATAGCCCCAAAAATACACAAGAAAACACCCCCAAAAATGACCCGAATTGACCCTGGAAATGTCCCAAAAACGCTCTCGAGAAATGCCTTGAACCACCCTAAAAAAACCTGAAATAGCCCCAAAAATACGCACGAAACCCCCCCAAAACTGCCCCAAAACATCCCAAAAAAACCCCAAAAATGACCCCAAAAAACCCCGAGGAAAACCCCAAAAATGACCCAAATTTTCCCTGAAAATGTCCCCAAAACACTCCTGAGAAATCTCTTAAAACCACCCCAAAAAAACCTGAAACAGCCCAAAAATACCTGAGAGAAACCTCAAAAATGCCCCAAAAAAACCCCGAGAAAAACCCCAAAACTACCCCAAAAATCCCTGAGAAAAACCCTGAAACCGCTCCAAAAATAACCATAAAAATTCCCCCAAAAAACCCCAGAAAAACCCTGAAAATGCCCCAAAAAATCCCTGAGAAAAACCCTGAAAATGCCCCAAAAAAAAACCCAGAAAAACCCGGAGAAAAACCCCCAAAAATGCCCCAAAAAATCCCAAGAAAAATCCCAAAAACGCCCCAAAAATGCCCGAGAAAAACCCTGAAATTACTCAAAAAAACACCATAAAAATGCCCCAAAAAAATTGTGAAAAACCCTGAAACCACCCAAAGAAAACCCTAAAAAACACCCAAAAAAACTGAGAAAACCCCGTGAAAAACCCCAAAAATGCCCCAAAAAATACCCCAGAAAACCCCGGAAATGCCCAAAAACCCCTGAGAAAATCCTTCCCTGAAAATTCCCCTTTTTTTCCCCTCTAAAATTCCCATTTTTTCCCAAACCCCCCCCATTTTTCCCCAAAAAAACCCCTTTTTTTTCCCCCCCAAAAAATCCTTTTTTTCCCCCAAAACCTCCTCCTTTTTCCCCTCTAAAAATTCCCATTTTTTTCCAAAAAAATCCTTTATTTTTCCCCCAAAAATCCTTTGTTTCCCCCCAAAAAATCCCTTATTTTTCCCAAAAAAAATTCCTTTTTTCCCCCCAAAAAATCCTCTTTTTGCCCAAAAACTCCTTTTTTTCCGCCTCTAAAATTCCCATTTTTCCCCAAAAAAACCTTATTTTTCCCCCAAAATTCCCCTTTTTTTCCCCAAAAAAATCCTTTTTTTCCCCAAAACTCCTCTTTTCCCCCCTCCAAAATTCCCATTTTTCCCAAAACCCCCCATTTTTCCCCCAAACCGACACCGATTTTGGGGGGGATTCTCTTTATTGCCCCTCCCTCCCTCCCTCCTCCCTCCCCCCCCATTTTTGGGGAATTTTGGGGATTTTTGGGGATTTTTTTTTATTGTTATAATTTTGGGGGATTTGGGATTTTTTGGGTGAATTTCGGGGGTTTTGGGTCTCATTTCTTGGGCTCGTACTGGATCAGGCGCATGATGGCGTCGTTCTTCATCACGCCCTCGATGAACTCGGCCTCCGCGATCTTGTCTGGGGCGAAAAACGGCGATTTTGGTTAAAAACGGCAAATTTGGGTTAAAAAATGGAAATTTTGGGGTAAAAAAATGGAAATTTTGGGTTAAAAACGGCAATTTTGGGTTAAAAACCAGAGATGTTGGGTTTGGGTTAAAAAGGGCAGGTTTGGGGTTAAAAAACGGTGAATTGGGGTTAAAAACGGTGATTTCCATTAAAAACGGTGATTTCCGTTAAAAACGGCGATTTCCGTTAAAAAACGGCGATTTTGGGTTAAAATGGAAATTTTGGGTTAAAAAATGGAAATTTTGGGTTAAAAACGGCGATTTCCGTTAAGAAACGGCGATTTTGGGGTAAAAAACAGCGATTTTGGGTTAGAAAATGGAAATTTTGGGTTAGAAACCAGAGATTTTGGGTTTGGGTTAAAAAAGGGCAGGTTTGGGTTAAAAAATGGTGATTTGGGGTTAAAAAATGGAAATTTTGGGTTAAAAAATGGAAATTTTGGGTTAGAAAACAGCGATTTGGGTTTGGGTTAAAAAAAGGGCAGGTTTGGATTAAAAAACAGTGATTTGGGGTTAAAAAATGGTGATTTTGGCTTAGAAAACATCTATTTGGGTTTGGGTTAAAAAGGGCAGGTTTGGGTTAAAAAACAGTGATGTGGGGTTAAAAAATGGAAATTTTGGGTTAAAAATGGAAATTTTGGGTTAGAAAACAGCGATTTGGGGTTTGGGTTAAAAAGGGCAGGTTTGGATTAAAAAACAGTGATTTGGGGTTAAAAAATGGTGATTTTGGGTTAGAAAACATCTATTTGGGTTTGGGTTAAAAAGGGCAGGTTTGGGTTAAAAAACAGTGATGTGGGGTTAAAAAATGGAAATTTTGGGTTAAAAACTGCAGTTTTTTAAAAAAAATGTGGTTTTCTTGGGGGGGGTTGGGGGTTTTTTGGGGGGATTTTTTTGGGGGTTTTTGGGGGGTTTGGGGGCTTTTTTGGGGATTTTTTTGGTTTTTTTGGGGGGGGTTGGGAGGTTTTTTGGGGGAGTTTTGGGGTTTTTTTGGGGGGTTTTTGGGTTTTTTTTGGGGATTTCTGGGAGGTTTTTTGGGTGAGTTTGGGGGTTTTTTGGGGAGTTTTTTTTTGGTTTTTGGGGTTTTTTTGGGGGTTTTTTGGGTGAGTTTTGGGAGGTTTTTCTGGGATTTTTTGGGGTGTTTTTGGGGATTTTGGGGGGGGTTTGCGGCCTTTTTTGGGAGGTTTTTTTGGGATTTTTTTGGGAGGTTTTTTGGGTGCGTTTTGGGAAGTTTTTTTGGGGGATTTTTGGGGGTTTTTTGGGTGAGTTTTGGGAGGTTTTTCTGGGATTTTTTGGGGTTGTTTTTGGGGTGATTCCGGGGTTTTTTGGTGAGTTTTGGGGTTTTTTGGGGAGTTTTTTTGGGGTTTTTTGGGGGGATTTTTGGGGGGTTTTTTGGGTGAGTTTTGGGCGGGTTTTTTGGGGATTTTTTGGGTTTGTTTTTGGGGTGATTCCGGGGTTTTTTGGGGTGAGTTTTGGGAGGTGTTTCTGGGATTTTTTGGGGTTGTTTTTGGGGTGATTCCGGGGTTTTTCGGGTGAGTTTTGGGAGGTGTTTTGGGGATTTTTTGGGGTTGTTTTTGGGGTGATTCCGGGGTTTTTTGGGGTGCGCACCGTTCTCGCCCTTGTTGAAGTAGGCCCAGAGTTTGTCCGCGCGTTTCTGGGGGTTGTTCTCGTCCTCGGGCAGCAGCTTCTGCTCCTCGGCCGGGATCATCTTGAAAATGGCCTGGGGAGCCCAAAACCGAGCCCCAAAATCACCCGGGGACCCCGAAATCGGCACCGGGGACCCCGAAAACCCCCAGGGACCCCAAAAACCCCCAGGGACCCCGAAACCGAGCCCCAAAATCACCCGGGGACCCCAAAAACGGCACCGGGGACCCCAAAAACCCCCGGGGACCCAAAACCCTCAGGGACCCCAAACTCGGAGCCCGGAATCACCCGGGGACCCCAAAACGGAGCCCCAAAATCACCCGGGGACCCCGAAAACGGCACCGGAGACCCCAAAAATCCTCAGGGACCCCAAAACCCTCAGGGACCCCAAAACGGCACCGGGGACCCCAAAAAACCCCCAGGGACCCCAAACTCGGAGCCCGGAATCACCCGGGGACCCCAAAACGGAGCCCCGAAATCACCCGGGGACCCCAAAAAACGGCACCGGGGACCCCGAAAACCCCCAGGGACCCCAAAAAACCCCAGGGACCCCAAAAACGGGACCCAAAATCACCCAGGGACCCCAAAACGGCACCGGGGACCCCAAAAACCCCCAGGGAACCCAAAACCCTCAGGGACCCCAAAAACGGCACCGGGGACCCCAAAAATGGAGCCCAAAATCACCCGGGGACCCCAAAAACCCCTCAGGGACCCCAAAAATGGCGCCCAAAACTGTTAAGGACCCAAAACCCCCGAAACAGCGCCCAAAAATCCATCAAAGACCCCAAAAATCCATCAGGGACCCCAAAAATCCATCAGGGACCCCAAAAACGGCACCAAAAACCATCAGGGACCCCAAAAACCCCTAAAGCGGCGCCCCAAATTCCATCAGGGACCCCAAAAACGGCACCGGGGACCCCAAAAATCCTCAGGGACCCCAAAATCGATCTGGGGACCCCAAAAAGGCCTCAGAGACCACCGGGGACCCCAAAAACGGCACCGGGGACCCCAAAATTCGACCTGGAGACCCCAAAACAGCACCAGGGACCCCAAACCCCCTCAGGGACCCCAAATTTGGCTCATTTAACCCCAGAATCGATCTAAGGACCCCAAATTTGGCTCATTTAACCCAAATTCGGCTCCGGGGAGCCCGAATCGGCCCCGCTGAGCGCTGGGGGAGGGGCCTGGCCCTGCCCCTCCCCCCTCCGATCCGTTTATGCCGCCCCTCCCCCCCCCGCCCCTCCCCCCCCCGGGGTTTTTTCCATCCGGGATTGGAAAATCCGGGATCAGGGGCGGGGGGAGGGGCAAAGCCAATTAGCGCCCCTCCCCCACCCCGCGCTAATTGGGGCCGCTGGGGGGGAGGGGCTGGGGGGGGGAGGGGGGGGGATCAGAGCCCCTCCCCCACAGCCCAGAGGGGATCCCAAAACTCCCCTGGGGTGAGGCGACCCCAGCGTCCCAAAATGTCCCCGAAATACCCCAAAATACCCCAAAAATATCCCCAAAATATCCTCAACCCCCCCCAAAAATATCCCCAAAATATCCCCAAAATATCCCCAAGATACCGCCCAACAATAACCCCAAAATATCCCAAAAATATCCCCAAAATACCCCAAAACCCCCCCAAAAGATACCCCCAAAATATCCCAAAATACCCCAAAAATATCCCCAAAATATCCTCAAAATATCCCCAAAATATCCCCAAGATATCGCCCAACAATAACCCCAAAATATCCTCAAATCCCCCCCAAAAATATCCCAAAATATCCTCAAATCCCCCCCAAAAATATCCCAAAATATCCCAAACCCCCCCAAAAATATCCCCAAAATATCCCCAAACCCCAAATCCTGAACCTTCCTTGGGATGAGCCAATTCCATCCAAACCCCAAATCTGCCATTCCTGACCCCAAATCTGCCATTTCTGACCCAAATCTGCCATTTCTGACCCCAAATCTGCCATTTTTCACCCAAATCTCACCGTGATGATCTCCAGCACCTCGCTCTTGCATCCCAAACCCCAAATCTCACATTTCTGACCCCAAATCTCCCATTTTTCACCCCAAACCCCACGTTCTCCTCACCGTGATGATCTCCAGCACCTCGCTCTTGCTGACCTCGCCATTCCTGTATCCCCAAACCCCAAATTTCCCATTTCTCACCCCAAATTTCCCATTTTTCACCCAAATCTCACCGTGATGATCTCCAGCACCTCGCTCTTGCATCCCAAACCCCAAATCTCCCATTTTTCACCCCAAACCCCACATTCTCCTCACCGTGATGATCTCCAGCACCTCGCTCTGCATCCCAAACCCCAAATCTGCCATTCCTGACCCCAAATCTCCCATTTCTGACCCCAAATCTCACCGTGATGATCTCCAGCACCTCGCTCTTGCTGACCTCGCCGTTCCTGTCCACATCAAACAAGGAGGAAGGCCATCCCCAAACCCCAAATCTCCCATTTTTCACCCCAAACCCCACGTTCTCCTTACCGTGATGATCTCCAGCACCTCGCTCTTGCTGACCTCGCCGTTCCTGCATCCCCAAACCCCAAATCTCTCATTTTTCACCCCAAATCTCACCGTGATGATCTCCAGCACCTCGCTCTTGCATCCCAAGCCCCAAATCTCTCATTTCTGACCCCAAATCTCTCATTTCTGACCCCAAATCTCACCGTGATGATCTCCAGCACCTCGCTCTTGCTGACCTCGCCGTTCCTGTCCACGTCGAACAGGGAGAAGGCCATCCCCAAACCCCAAATCTCCCATTTCTGACCCCAAATCTCCCATTTCTGACCCAAATCTCACCGTGATGATCTCCAGCACCTCGCTCTTGCATCCCAAACCCCAAATCTCCCATTTTTCGCCCCAAATCTCCCATTTCTGACCCAAATCTCACCGTGCTGATCTCCAGCACCTCGCTCTTGCATCCCAAACCCCAAATCTGCCATTTCTGACCCAAATCTCTCATTTTTCACCCCAAATCTCACCGTGATGATCTCCAGCACCTCGCCCTTGCTGACCTCGCTGTTCTGGTCCACATCAAACAGGGAGAAGGCCATCCCCAAACCCCAAATCTCCATTTCTCACCCCAAATCTCCCATTTTTCACCCCAATTCTCACTGTGATGATCTCCAGCACCTCGCTCTTGCATCCCAAACCCCAAATCTCTCATTTCTGACCCAAAATCTCACCGTGATGATCTCCAGCACCTCGCCCTTGCTGACCTCGCCGTTCCTGCATTCCCAAACCCCAAATCTGCCCTTTTTTCACCCCAAATCTCACCGTGATGATCTCCAGCACCTCGCTCTTGCTGACCTCGCCATTCCTGCGTCCCCAAACCCCAAATTTCCCATTTCTGACCCCAAATCTGCCATTTTTCACCCCAAATCTCACCGTGATGATCTCCAGCACCTCGCTCTTGCTGACCTCGCTGTTCCTGCGTCCCCAAACCCAAATCTCTCATTTCCTGTTCCCAAATCTCCCATTTCTGACCCCAAATCTCACCGTGATGATCTCCAGCACCTCGCTCTTGCTGACCTTGCCGTTCCTGCATTTCCTGTTCCCAAATCTCCCATTTCTGACCCCAAATCTCACCGTGATGATCTCCAGCACCTCGCTCTGCATCCCAAACCCCAAATCTCCCATTTCTGACCCCAAATCTCCCATTTCTGACCCCAAATCTCACCGTGATGATCTCCAGCACCTCGCTCTTGCTGACCTCGCCGTTCCTGTCCACGTCGAACAGGGAGAAGGCCCACTCGAGCTTGAGGTGGGTCTTGCCGGACGAGGTCAGGTGCAGCGCGATGATGTACTCCCGGAAGTCCAGCGTGCCGTCGTCGTTGGTGTCGAAGCTGCGGAAGACGTGGCGGGCGTAGCCCTGCGGGTCCGAGTTGGGGAAGAAGGTGCCGTAGATCTTCTCGAACTCGGCGCGGCTGATGCGGCCGTCGGGGCACTGCCGCTGGAAGCTCTCGTACCTGCGGGGCCGCCGGGGTATTGTCAATGCCGAGATTGGGGTGCTGGGGTTGGGGTTTTGGGGGTTGTTGGATATTGGGGTTGTTGGGTTGTTGGGGTTGTTGGGGTTCTTGGGGTTCTGGGGTCACTGGGGTCGTTGGGGTTTTGGGGTTGTTTGATATTGGGGATGTTGGGGTTGTTGGGGATGTTGGGGTTGGGGTTCTTGGGGTTCTTGGGGTTCTTGGGGTGTTTGGGTTGTTGGGATTGTTGGATATTGGGGTTTTGGGGTGTTGGGGTTGGTGGATGTTGGGGTTGTTGGGGTTGGGGTTTTGGGGTTCTTGGGGTTCTTAGGGTTGGGATTGTTGGGGTTGTTGGGGTTGTTGGGATTGTTGGGGTTGTTGGGATTTAGGGGTTGTTGGGGTTCTTGGGGTTGTTGGGGTTGTTGGGGTTGTTGGGATTTTGGGGTCATTGGGATTGTTGGGGTTGTTGGGGTTGTTGGGGTTGTTTGGGTTGGGTTGTTGGGGTTGTTGGGGTTGTTGCGGTTGGGGTTTTGGGGTTCTTGGGGTTGGGGTTGTTGGGATGGTTGGGGTTTTGGGGTTGTTGGGGTTTTGGGGTTGGGGTTGTTGGGCTTTTGGGGTCATTGGATATTGGGGTCATTGGGGTTGTTGGGGTTGTTGGGGTTTTGGGATTGTTGGGGTTGTTGGGGTTTTGGGGTCATTGGGGTTGGGGTTTTGGGGTTGTTGGGGTTCTTGGGTGGCTGGGGTGGTTGGGGTTGTTGGGGTTGCTGGGGTCGTTGGGGTTTTGGGGTTGTTGGGGTTGGGGTTCTTGGGATTCTTGGGGTTGTTGGAGTTGTTGGATGTTGGGGTTCTTGGGGTTTTGGGGTGGTTGGGGTTGTTGGGGTTGTTGGGGTTGTTGGGGTGGTTGGGGTTTTGGGGTTGTTGGGGTTGGGGTTGTTGGGGTTGTTGGGGATGTTGGGGTTTTGGGGTTGTTGGGGTCATTGGGGTGGTTGGATGTTGGGGTTGTTGGGGTTGGGGTTGTTGGGTTTTGGGGTTGTTTGGGTTGTTGGGATTGTTGGATATTGGGGTTTTGGGGTTGTTGGGGTTGCTGGATGTTGGGGTTGTTGGGGTTCTTAGGGTTGGGGTTTGGGTTGTTGGGGTTTTGGGGTTGTTGGGGTTGTTGGGGTTGTTGGGGTTTTGGGGTTGTCATTATCATCATTGTCATCATCATCGTTATGTCATTCTTATAATTATCATCATCATTATCATTCTTATCATTATTATTATTATTATTATATCATTCTTATAATTACTGTCATTATCATCATCATTATTATTATATTATATCATTCCTATAATCATTATCATTATTGTTATTATAGTATGTCATTCTTATCATCATTATCATTATTGTTTATAGTATATCATTCTTATAATTATCATCGTTATCATCGTTGTTACGTCATTCTTATAATTATCATCATTATCATTATTATTATTATTATAGTTTATCATTCTTAACATCATTATCATTATTGTTATTATAGTATATAATTCTTATAATTATCATCATTACCATCATCATCATTGTTGTGTCATTCTTATTATCATCATCACCATTATTATGTCGTTCTTATAATTATTATTATTATTATAGTATATCATTCTTATAATTATTATCATTATCATCATCATTATTATATCATTCCTATCATCATTATCATTATTGTTTATAGTATATCATTCATATAATTACTATCATTATTATCATCGTTATGTCATTCTTATAATTATCATCATCATTATTATATCATTCTTATCATCATTATCATTATTGTTTATAGTATATCATTCTTATGATCATCATCATCATCATTGTGTCATTCTTATACTTATTATCATCATCATCATTATATCATTATTATCATTATTATTATTATTATTATTATTATTATTCCAATTATCTTTACCGTTCGCAGCATTATTTTATATACCTATTTTTATATAAACACATATGTATTTCTATATAAACATGTACATAAAATTTATCATTGCCGTTAATTGTTTTATACACATATTTACATAAGACACAATACATTTCTATTTTATCATATATCTTATATATTTATTCTATATATTATATATTTTACTATATCATCATCTATTTATATAAGACACATTTATATCGTATATATAAAAATAAACCCAAAAAAACCCAAATAACCCCGGAAACGCCCCCAAACCCTCAAAACGCCCAAAAACGCCCCAAAAGGCCCCAAATTTGTGTTTTTTGACCCCGTACCAGCGGCAGAGCTCCTCCTCCGAGTAGCGCGTGCTCGTCTTGAGGTCCTCGAGCACCTCCTTGGACAGAGCCCCGCTCTTGGCGTTGCCCATGGCGGGAGGAGGAGGAGGAGGAGGAGGAAGAGGAAGAGCCTGGGGGGAGAGAGAGGAAAGGGCGCAGAGGGTTTGGAAATTCTGGGTACCCGGAATTTTTTGGGGTCCCAAAATCTGGGGGGAAAGGGAAAGGTTTGGGTCCCAAAATGAGGAGGAGGAAGGTCCTGAAATGTGGGGGAGGAAGATTCTGGATTGTGAAATGAGGAGGAGGAGGAGGAGGAGGAGGAAGGTTCTGGATCACAAAATGAGGAAGAGGAAGAGGAAGATTTTGGGTCCTGGAATGGGGAGGAAGAAGAGGAGGAGGAGGAGGAGGAGGAGGAGGAGGAAGGTTCTGGGTCTTGAAATGAGGATGAGGAAGGTTCTGGGTCCCCGGAATGAGGAGGAAGAGGAAGGTTTTGGGTCCTGGAATGAGGAAGAGGAGGAGGAGGAAGGTTCTGGGTCCCAAAATGAGGAGGAGGAGGAGGAGGAGGAGGAGGAGGAAGGTCCTGGGTCCTGGAATGGGGGGGGGAGGAAGATTCTGGCTCCCAAAATGAGGAGGAGGAGGAAGGTCCTGAAATGTGGGGGGAGGAAGAGCCTGGATTGTGAAATGAGAGGAGGAGGATGAGGAAGGTTCTGGGTCCCGGAATTGGGAGGAAGAAGAGGAGGAGGAGGAGGAAGGTTCTGGGTCCTGGAATGGGGGAAAAAAGGAAGGTTCTGGATCCCAAAATGAGGATGAGGAAGGTTCTGGGTCCCAGAATGAGGAGGAAGAGGAAGGTCCCGGAAGTCCAAGAATGGAGGCGAGGAAGGTCCTGGAGCCCCCGAAAGGAGGAGGAGGAGGAGGAGGAGGAGGAGGAGGAGGAGGAGGAGGAGGAGGAGGAGGAGGAGGAGGAAGGTCCCGGAGGGCCGAGGCTGAAGAAAATCCCACACCAAGCAACGAGGATGACGAGGATGAGGATGAGGAAGGTCCCAGATGGAAAAACGAGGCCGAAGAAGATCCCGAACCCCGAAATGAGGAGGAGGAGGAGGAGGAAGGTCCCGAACCCCGAACCGAGGATGAGGAAGATCCCGAACCCGAAATGAGGAGGAGGAGGAGGAGGAAGGTCCCGAACCCCCGGAACCGAGGATGAGGAAGATCCCGAACCCCGAAATGAGGAGGAGGAGGAGGAGGAGGAAGGTCCCGAACCCCCAGAAATGAGGATGAGGAAGGTCCTGAACCCCTGGAACCGAGGATGAGGAAGGTCCCAGGCACAGCAATGAGGAGGAAGAGGAGGAGGAAGGTCCCGAACCCCGAAATGAGGAGGAGGAGGAGGAGGAGGATGAGGAAGGTCCCGGACCCCTGGAACCGAGGATGAGGAAGGTCCCAGGCACAGCAGCGAGGCCGAAGGCCCCGAGAAGGAGGCGAGGAAGGTTCCGGAAGAAGATGAAGAAAGCTCCAGAGGATGAGGATGAGGAGGATGAGGATGAGGAGGATGAAGGCTCCCCCCGGGGGGTCCTTACTGGAAGGTTCCGGAGCCGAGGATGAGGAGGGTGAGGATGAGGAGGGTGACGAAGGCTCCTCTGCGGGGCCCGGCCCCGCTCCCGCCTTTATCAGGGGGGATTTGGGGGGATTTGGGGGGGGGGGAGGGGATGAAGGTGATCCGGCTTAGGGGGGGGAGGGGCGCACGTTGGGGAGGGGGAGGGGCAGCGCCCAACCCCCACAGCGGGGCCGGGGTGGGGGCGGGGAGCGCCCGGAAACGGCGGAAATGGACCCAAAAAACGGCCCGGGGCCAACCCGAGAAAAACGGCCCGAATTGACCCCAAAAATGACCCGAATTGACCAAAAAATGCCCCGAATTCACCCAAAAAATGCCCCGAATTCACCCCAAAAAAGGCCCCGAGTTCACCCCAAAAATGCCCGAATTCACCCAAAAAAAGGCCCCGAATTCACCCCAAAAAATGCCCAAAATTCACCCCAAAAAAGGCCCAAAATTCACCCCAAAAAAGGCCCAAAATTCACCCCAAAAAATGCCCTGAATTCGCCCCAAAAAAATGCCCTGAATTCACCCCAAAAATGCCCCGAATTGACCCAAAAAATGCCCCGATTCACCCCAAAAAATGCCCCGAATTCACCCCAAAAAAGGCCCGAATTGACCCAAAAAATGCCCCGAATTCACCCCAAAAAAGGCCCCGAATTAACCCAAAATTAACCCAAAATCCTCCAGATCTCCCCTCAAAAAATGCCCCAAATTAACCCCCAAAAATGCCCCAAATTAACCCCAAATTTCCCCAAATTAACCCCAAGATCCTCCAGAATTCCCCCCCAAAAAAGGCCCCAAATTGACCCCAAATTCCCCCAAATTAACCCCAAATTTCCCCTTCCCATCCCCACCCAGAAATTCCCCAAATTAACCCCAAAATCCTCTGGACCCCCAAAAATGCCCCAAATAACCCCAAAATGCCCAAATTCCCCCAAATTCCCCTTCCCCTCCCCACCCGAAATTCCCCAAATTCACCCCAAAATCCTCCGGAATTCCCCCCCAAAAAAAGGCCCCAAATTTCCCCCAGGACCCCCCAAAATCCCCAAATTTACCACCAAAACTCCCCCTCCTTCCCCCCCCCGGACCCCCCAAAATTAACCCCAAAATCCCCCAAATTTACCCCAAAATTCCTCCTCCCCCCCCATCCCCAGATCCCCCCAAATGAACCCAAAATCGCCCAAATTAACCCCAAACCCCCCCCGGGTTCGCCCCTCCCCCCCCGGGGGCAGCAGATGGCGGGGGCGGGGGGGGCGGGGGGGGGGCTCATTAAAGCCTCATTAACGTCGGGGTTAATTAATCACGGGGGGGGAGGGGCGCTTGCGTAAGGAGGGGGGAGGGGCGGGGAGGGAACGGAGGGGGGAGGGGAGGGAAGGGGGGGGGGGCGGGACCAGAACGGGCGGGAACGGGCACAGGTGGGCACAGGTGGGCACAGGTGGGCACAGGTGGGCACAGGTGGGCACAGGTGGGGCCTGGTGGGCACAGGTGGGCACAGGTGGGCACAGGTAGGGCCTGGGTGAGCCCAGGTAGGGCCCAGGTAGGGCCTGGGTGTGCCCAGGTGTGCCCAGGTCCTTTCCAGGTGTGCCCAGGTAGGGCCTGGATGTGCCCAGGTGTGCCAGGTCCTTTCCAGGTGTGCCCAGGTAGGGCCTGGATGTGCCCAGGTGAGGCCTGGATGTGCCCAGGTCCTGCCCAGGTGTGCCCAGGTGGGTCCAGGTGTGCCCCGGATGTGCCCCGGATGTGCCCAGGTCCTTTCCAGGTGTGCCCAGGTGGGTCCTGGGTGTGCCCAGGTCCTTTCCAGGTGTGCTCAGGTGAGCCCAGGTGTGCCCCAGTAGGGCCCAGGTGAGGCCTGGGTGTGCCCAGGTAGGGCCTGGATGTGCTCAGGTCCTTTCCAGATGTGCCCAGGTGTTCCCAGGTAGGGCCTGGATGTGCCCAGGTGTGCCCAGGTAGGGCCTGGGTGTGCCCAGGTAGGGCCCAGGTGTGCTCAGGTAGAGCCCAGGTGTGTCTAGGTAGGTCCTGGGTGTGCCCAGGTCCATCCCCA
>NC_135302.1:1185968-1274674 GCF_051311805.1 Agelaius phoeniceus | reverse complement strand
GGGCTTTTTGGGGGGGGAATTTTGGAGTTTTTTGGGAGGTAATTTTGGGGGGAATTTTGGGGTGTTTTTTTCGGGGGAATTTTGAGGGCAATTTTGGGGGAATTTTGAGGGCAATTTTGGGGGAATTTTGGGGTTTTTTTTGGGAATTTTGGGGGTTTTTCGGGGGGGAATTTTGGATTTTTTTTCGGGGGGATTTTTTCGGGGTTTTTTGGGGGAATTTTGCAGGGAATTTTGGGGTTTTTGGGGGGGGAATTTTGGGGTTTTTTGGGAGGGAATTTTGGGGTAATTTTGGGGGGAATTTGAGGTTTTTGGGAGGGGAATTTTGGGGTTTTTTGGGGGGGGAATTTTGGGGTTTTTTGGGGGAATTTTGGGGGGGAATTTTGGGTTTTTTTGGGGAAATTTTGGGGTTTATTCGGGGGAATGTTGGGTGGAATTTTGGGGTTTTTTGGGGGAAATTTTGGGGGAAATTTTGGGGTTTTTGGGGGGGCATTTTGGGGTTTTTTTTCGGGGAATTTTGGGTTTTTTGGGGGAAATTTTGGGGTTTTTCGGGGGAATGTTGGGTGGAATTTTGGGGTTTTTTTCGGGGGAATTTTGGGGTTTTTTTGGGGGGAATTTTGGGGGTTTTTGGGGAATGTTGGGGTAATTTTGGGGGGAATTTGAGGTTTTTGGAGGGGAATTTTGGGGTTTTTTGGGGGGGAATTTTGGGGGTTTTTTGGGGGAATTTTGGGGGGGAATTTTGGGTTTTTTTGGGGAAATTTTGGGGTTTTTCGGGGGAATGTTGGGTGGAATTTTGGGGTTTTTTTCGGGGGAATTTTGGGGGTTTTTGGGGAATTTTGGGTTTTTTTTCGGGGGAATTTTGCGGGAAATTTTGGATTTTCGGGGGGCAATTTTGGGGTTATTTTGTGGGAATTTTAGGAGAACATTTTGGATTTTGGGCCGGATTTTGGGCAATTCTGGGAATTTTTTGGGCAATTCTGGAATTTCGGGGGGGGGTCCCGGGTGCGTTTTGGGTGCCCCTGACCCCCCCCGTGTCCCCTCCCCCCCCAGGGCTGTTCCTGATGGACGAGGAGTGGGGGAGGGGCCCCGAGGAGGAGCCGGAGCCGGAGTGGGAGAGCCCCGAAGGTGGGGGAGGGGCCAAATTTGGGGGGGGGGAGGGGCCAAATTTGGGGGGGGAGGGGCCAAATTTGGGGGGGGGGGGGAGAAAAATTTGGGGTAAATTTTGGGGTAAATTTGGAGTTGGGGGGGGAAAATTTGGGGTAAATTTTGGGGTAAATTTGGAGTTGGGGGGGGAAAATTTGGGGTAAATTTTGGGGTAAATTTGGAGTTGGGGGGGAAAATTTGGGGGAAAATTTTGGGGGTGGGGGGGAACAAAATTTGGGGGTGTGTGGGGGTTTTTTTGGGGGGGAATTTTTCTTGGTTTTTTGGGTTTTTTTTCCTTGTTTTTTTTTTTGTTTGTTTTTTTGGGGTTTTTTTGGGGGGGGGTTTGTTGGCTTTTTTTTGTTTGTTTTTTTTTCTTGGGTTTTTTTGGGTTTTCTTTTTTTTTGGGGGGGTTATTTTTGGGGTTTTTTCTTGGGTTTTTTTTTTGCATTTTTTCTCTTTTTGGCTGTTTTTTCTTGTCTTTTTTTGGTTTTTTTTTTAATTTTAATTTCATCCCTTCCCATTCTCTGCCCCTTTTTCCCTTTTTCCATTTCCAGGGAGCCCCCCCGGGTCGGGGCCCCCCCGGCCGGGCCTGGCCGGGCCCCCCCTGGCGCGGTCGCTGCCGCTGCCGGTGCCGAGCTGGGCCCAGAGAGCCCCGAAAACCAGGGGGGGAACCCCCAAAACCAGGGGGGGGAACCCCCAAAATGATGGGAGCCCCCGGGAGCCACGGGAAGGTGGGGAAAAATGGGGGAAATTGGGGAAAATTGGGGAAAAAATGGGGGGAAAATATGGGGGGAAATGGGGGGAAATGAGGGAAAATGGGGGAAAAACGGGGGGGAAAATTGGCGAAAATTGGGGGAAATTGGGGGAAATATGGGGAAAAAATGGGGGGAAAAATGGAGGAAAAATGGGGGGAATATGGGGGGAAAATTGGGGGGAAATGGGGGGAAAATGAGGGAAAAACGGGGGAAAATGGGGGGAAATTGGGAAAAAATGGGGGGGAAAACGGGGGAAATGGGGGGAAAATGGGGAAAAATGGGGGGGAATGGGGGAAAATGGGGGGGAAAATTGGGGGAAATGGGGGAAAATTGGGAAAAATGGGGGGAAATTGGGGGAAATATGGGGGGAAAATGAGGGAAAAAATGGGGGGAATATGGGGGGAAAATGAGGGGAAAAATGGGGGGAAATATGGGGGGGAAATGGGGGAAAAATGGGGGGAAATTGGGGGAAAAATGGGGGGGAAAACAGGGGGGAATATGGAGGAAAATGGGGGAAAATTGGGGGGGAAATGGGGAAAAATGGGGGAAATTGGGAAAAAATGGGGGGAAAAATGGGGGGAAATGGGGGGAAAATGAGGGAAAAAATGGGGGGAAAACAAGGGGGAAATGGGGGGAAAATGGGGAAAATGGGGAAAAATGGGGGAAAATTGGGGGGGAAATGGGGGAAAATGTGGAAAAAATGGGGGAAAATTGGGGGGGAATGGGGGAAAATGAGGGGAAAAAAATGGGGGAAAACAGGGGGGAAATGAGGGAAAAATGGGGGGGAAATGGGGGAAATTGGGGGGGGAAATATGGGGGGGAAAATTGGGAAAAATGGGGGAAAATTGGGGGGAAATGGGGGGAATGGGGGAAAATGAGGGAAAAAATGGGGGAAATATGGGGGGAAATATGGGGGGAAAATGAGGGGGAAATGGGGGGAAATATGGGGGGAAAATGGGGGGAAAATTGGGGGGGAAAATTGGGAAAAATGGGGGGAAATTGGGGGAAATATGGGGGGAAAATGAGGGGAAAAATTGGGGGAAATATGGGGAAAATTGGGGGAAATATGGGGGGAAAATGAGGGGAAATGGGGGGAAAATGAGGGAAAAACGGGGGAGAAAACAGGGGGCAAATGGGGGGGAATGGGGGAAATTGGGGGAAAATGAGGGAAAAACAGGGGGAAAACAAGGGGGAAATGGGGGGAAAATGGGGGAAATTGGGGGGGGACATATGGGGGGAAAATGGGGGGAATGGGGAAAAAATGGGGGAAAAATGGGGGGAATATGGAGGAAAATGGGGGGAAAATTGGGGGGGAAATGGGGAAATGGGGGAAATTGGGAAAAATGGGGGAAAATGGGGGGAAATTGGGAAAAAATGGGGGGGAAAACGGGGGGAATGGGGGAAATTGGGGGAAAATGAGGGAAAAATGGGGGAAAATTGGGGGGGGAATGGGGGAAAATGAGGGAAAAAAATGGGGGGAAAACGGGGGAAATGAGGGAAAAATGGGGGGGAAAATGGGGGAAAATTAGGGAAAACGGGGAAAATGGGAAAAAATGGGAGAAAATTGGGAAAAAATGGGGGAAATATGGGGGTAAAATGAGGGGAAAAATGGGGGGAAAATGAGGGGAAATGAGGGAAAAATGGGGGAAAACAGGGGGGAAAATGGGGGAAAATTGGGGGGAGAAATGGGGAAAAAATGGGGGAAAATTGGGAAAAATGGGGGCAAAACAGGGGAAATGGGGGGAAAAATGGGGGAAATGGGGGGGAATGGGGACAAAATGGCGGAAATGGGGTAAAATGGGGGGAAATGGAGAAAAATGGGGAAAAATGAGGGAAAATCAGGGGGGAAATGAGGGGAAATGGGGACAAAATGAGGGGAAATGGGGGGGAAATGCAGATAAGGGGGCGGTAATGGGGGAAAATAAGGGAAAAACGGGGGAAATGGGGGGGAATGGGGGAAAATGGGAGAAAAATGGGGAAAATGGGGGAAAATGAGGGAAAAAATGGGGGGAAAACAGGGGGGAAATGGGGGGGGAATGGGGGGAAAAATGGGGGAAAATTGGGAAAAAATGGGGGAAAATTGGGGAAATGGGAGAAAAATGGGGGAAAAATGGGGGGGGAAATGGGGAAAAAATGGGGGAAAATTGGGGAAATGGGAGAAAAATGGGGGAAAAATGGGGGGGGAAATGGGAGAAAAATGGGGGAAAAATGGGGGGGGGAAATGGGGGAAATTGGGGGGAAAAGGGAGGAAAATGGCAAAATGGGGGAAAATGGGGAAAATGAGGGAAATTTGGGAAAATGGGAGAGAAATGGGGGAAATTGGGAAAATGGGGGGAAATGAGAGAAAATTGGGGGAAAAATTGGGAAAATGGGGGGAATGGGGACAAAATGGTGGAAATGGAGAAAAATGGGGGGAAATGGGGACAAAATGGGGGAAAGTGAGGGAAAAAACTGGGGGGAAATAAGGGAAAATGGGGAAAAAGGGGGGAAATGGGGCAAAATGGGGGTTTGGGGGTATTTAGGGGGGGTTGAGGGTTTTGGGAGGGATTTGGGGAGATTTAGGGGGATTTGGGGGCCTTTGGGGGGTTTGGGGGGGTTTGAGGGGATTTAGGGGAGATTTGGGGAGGTTTGAGGGGATTTGGGGAGGTTTGGGGAGGATTTGGGGGGGTTTGGAGGGATTTAGGGGATTTGGGGGGGTTTGGGGAGTTTGGGGGAGATTTGGGAGCGATTTTGATGAAATCTGGGGGCGATTTTGGGGCTGATTTTGGGGATAATTTTGAGGATAATTTTGAGGATTTTTTGTCCTTCACTCCCCACCCCAAAACCCCCCAATTTTTCCCCATTTTCAGGCCCCCCCGGACCTGGAGCGAATCGCGGCCTCCATGAGGGCCCTGACCCTGCGGGGAGGGGGCGACGGCACCGAAATGTTCGGGGACCTCCCCCGGCCCCCCCTCCTGGCTGGGGACCCCCAGTGACGCCCCCAAAAAACCCAAAAATCCCCCCCAAAAAACCCAAAAATCCCCCCCAAAAACCCCCAAAAAACCCCAATTTCAAAGCCTTAAAATTCACTTTTTTTAACCCTCCCAAACCATTTTTGGGGTGGGTTTGGGACCCCCCTAAAAAAATGTAGGGGGGAAAAAATTTTGGGGTTTTCAGCTCAAAATTTGGGGTTTTTTCCCTAAAAATTTTGGGGGTTTCAGCTCAAAATCTGGGGGTTTTTCCCTAAAAATTTTGGGGGTTTCAGCTCAAAATTTGGGGTTTTCTCCTAAAATTTTGGGGTTTCAAGCCTTGGGGTCCCCCAAAATTTGTGGGGATCCCCCCAAAAAATGGGGGGGGGCACTTCAGAGCCCCCTCCCTAAATTGGGGTCCCCTCATCTTAATGGGGGAGGGGAGACCCCAAAATTTGGGGTTGTTTTCCTAAAATTTGAGATTTTCACCCCAAAATTTGGGGGTTGCCCCTCCCCCCACCAAGTGTCTTATTTTGGGGGGGGGTCCCGCCCCTCCCCCCCCAGCCTTGCACAAAGATTTTGGGGACCCCTCCCCCCAATAATGGGGGCGTGGCCTCTAAAAGGGGGCGGAGCCACCCGAATTTTGATTGACAGCCCCGAATTCGGGGCTTCCCCCCCTTTTTTGTAGCAGATTTTGGGCGTGGCCTTTCGGAAGCCCCGCCCACTTTATTTTTGTCCAAAGCTGATTGGGCAACGCCCGAGGAGGCCACGCCCACTTCGCCAATAAAGCGGCGTTCGCGTTTCGAGCGTTGATTGGTGGAAAGTGAGGAGGGGCGGGGCTTGGCCGCCTTAAAGCGGCGACGCGCGGGTGGGGCCCACAAGGGGGGGGGAATTAAAAGGGCAACAAAGCCCCAAAATTGGGAATTTTTTGGGGGCGTCCCAGAAAATTTTGGGGGTTCAAGGAACGGAAGGAAATCGAGTTTGGGGTGAAACAAATTTATTTGGGGAGGGGAAGTGGGGTTGGGGGGTTTTTTGGGGGGTTTTAAAGGGATTTTAGGGGGAATTGTTGGGATTTTGGGGTTTTCTGGGGCGGTTTTGGGGTGCCCGGGGTTTCGGGGTCCCCCCTAGGCCTGCATCACCGGCCGGGACTTCTTGGCCTCCAGGGAAACCCCGGCCCCAGCAAAGCCGGGTCCCGCCCTGGGGGGGAAAAGGGGTCAGGGGGAACCAAAATTCAACCAAAATTCACCCCAAATCCACCCCAAAATTCAACTCAATCTACCCAAAATTCACCCTAAATCCAACCCAAATCCACCCCAAAATCCAACCCAAAATTCACCCAAAATTCACCCAAAATTCACCCCAAATCCACCCCAAAATCCAACCCAAAATTCACCCAAATTCACCCCAAAATCCAACCAAAAATTCACCCCAAAATCCAACCCAAATCCACCCCAAAATTCACCCCAAAACCACCCCAAATTCACCTCGAAATCCAACTGAAATCCACCCCAAAATCCAACCCAAATCCACCCCAAAATTCACCCAAATCCAACCCAAAATTCACCCAAATTCACCCCAAAACCACCCCAAATTCACCCCGAAATCCAACTGAAATCCACCCCAAAATCCACCCCAAAATTCACCCAAATCCACCCAAAATTCACCCCAAAATTCACCCCAAAATCCAACCCAAATCCACCCAAAATTCACACCAAATCCACCCCCAAAATTCACCCAAATTCACCCAAAATTCACCCAAAATTCAACCAAATCCACCCAAAATTCACCCCAAAATCCAACCCAAAATCCAACCCAAAATTCACCCAAATCCACCCAAAATTCACCCCAAAATCCAAACCCAAAATTCACCCCAAAATCCAACCCAAAATTCACCCAAATCCACCCCAAATTCAACCCAAAATCCAACCCAAAATTCAACCCAAATCCACCCAAATTCACCCAAATCCACCCAAAATTCAACCAAATACACCCAAATCCACCCCAAAATCCAACCAAAATCCACCCCACAATCCAACCCAAATCCACCCAAAATTCACCCCAAATCCAACCCAGAGCCCCAAATTCACCCAAAACCCCCCAAAATCCCCCCAGAACCCCAAAATACCCCCCAAATCCACCCCAGAATCCCCCCAAACCTCTCCTAAACCCCCCCCAAAATCCCCCCAAGCCCCCCAAAAGATCACCCAAAAATCCACCCCAAAATCCCCCCAAACTCCCCAAAATTCCCCAAATCCCCCCCCAAAATTCCCCAAATTTACCCAAAATTCCCCCCAAATCCCACCCAAAAATCCCCAAATTTACCCAAAATTCCCCCAAATCCCACTCAAAATTCCCCCAAAATTCCCCCCAAAATTCCCCCCAAATTTCCCCCAAAATTCCCCCCAAATTTCCCCCCAAATTCCCCCAATCCCCCCGTGCCCCACCCTCTGCAGGTTGATGACGTCATCCTCGCTGAGCTCCGCCCCATTCTGGGGGTCCCGCAGGCCCCGCCCCAGCAGCCGCGAGAGGGCGGAGACAGAAACCACGGAGCCCCTGGGGATGGACAGACGGACAGACAGAGTGACCAGAGTGACCACTGAGTGACCAGAGTGACCAATGAGTGACCAGAGTGACCAGTGAGGGACAGACAGAAACCACGGAGCCCCTGGGGACGGACAGACGGACAGAGTGACCACTGAGTGACCACAGTGACCAATGAGGGACAGAGTGACCAGAGTGACCACTGAGGGATGGACAGAAACCACGGAGCCCCTGGGGATGGACAGACGGACAGAGTGACCAATGAGTGACCAATGAGGGACAGAGTGACCACAGTGACCAGAGTGACCAATGAGGGATGGACAGAAACCACGGAGCCCCTGGGGATGGACAGACGGACAGACAGAGTGACCAATGAGGGATGGACAGAGTGACCACAGAGACCACGGAGCCCCTGGACACACAGGAAGGGGTCAGTGAGGGGGCATTGGCCACTCAATGGTCACTCAGGGTCACTCAATGGTCACTCAATGGTCATTCAGGGTCACTCTATGGTCACTCAATGGTCACTCAGGGGTGTCAATGGTCACTCTATGGTCACTCTATGGTCACTCAATGGTCACTCAGGGCTATCATTGGTCACTCATTGGTCACTCACGATGTCCGCAAGCACGGCACACGGTGTCGCGTTGGTCAGCACATCCCCACTCAATGCGCACACGTAGCGGTCACATCAATGGTCACTCAGGGGTATCAATGGTCACTCAATGGTCACTCAATGGTCACTATGGTCACTCATTGGTCACTATGGTCACTCACGATGTCCAGAGCACGGCGCAGGGCGTGGCGTTGGTCAACGCGTCCCCACTGAGCGCACACACGTAGCGGTCACTCAATGGTCACTCTATGGTCACTATGGTCACTCAGGGGTGTCAATGGTCACTCAGGGCTATCATTGGTCACTCAGGGCTATCAATGGTCACTCAGGGCTATCATTGGTCACTCACGATGTCTGCAGCACGGCGCAGGGCGTGGCATTGGTCAGTGCATCCCCGCTCAGGGCGCACACGTAGCGGTCACTCTATGGTCACTCTATGGTCACTCAGGGCTATCATTGGTCACTCAGGGCTATCAATGGTCACTCTATGGTCACTATGGTCACTCAGGGGTGTCAGTGGTCACTCACGATGTCCGCAGCACAGCACAGGGCGTTGCATTGGTCAGCGCGTCCCCACTGAGCGCGCACACGTAGCGGTCACTCTATGGTCACTCAGGGCTATCAATGGTCACTCAGGGGTGTCAATGGTCACTCAGGGCTATCAATGGTCACTCTATGGTCAGTCTATGGTCACTCACGATGTCCGGAGCACAGCACAGGGCGTAGCATTGGTCAGTGCATCCCACTCAATGCACACACGTAGCGGTCACTCAATGGCCACTCAGGGGTATCAATGGTCACTCTATGGTCACTCAGGGCTATCATTGGTCACTCTATGGTCACTCACGATGTCCGCAGCATGCCGCAGGGTGTCGCGTTGGTCAGTGCGTCCCCACTCAGGGCACACACGTAGCGGTCACTCTATGGTCACTATGGTCACTCTATGGTCACTATGGTCACTCTATGGTCACTCTATGGTCACTCACGATGTCCGCAGCATGCCGCAGGGTGTCGCATTGGTCAGTGCGTCCCACTCAATGCGCACACGTAGCGGTCACTCAATGGTCACTCTATGGTCACTATGGTCACTCTATGGTCACTCAGGGCTATCATTGGTCACTCACGATGTCCGCAGCACAGCACAGGGTGTCGCATTGGTCAGTGCATCCCCACTGAGCGCGCACACGTAGCGGTCACTCAATGGTCACTCTATGGTCACTATGGTCACTATGGTCACTCACGATGTCCGCAGCACGGCGCAGGGTGTAGCATTGGTCAGTGCATCCCCACTCAATGCGCACACGTAGCGGTCACTCAATGGTCACTCAGGGCTATCATTGGTCACTCAGGGCTATCAATGGTCACTCAGGGGTATCAATGGTCACTCACGATGTCCGGAGCACAGCACACGGCGTGGCGTTGGTCAGCGCGTCCCCGCTCAGGGCGCACACGTAGCGGTCACTCAATGGTCACTATGGTCACTCTATGGTCACTCTATGGTCACTCACGATGTCCGCAGCACAGCACACGGCGTTGCGTTGGTCAGCGCGTCCCCGCTGAGCGCGCACACGTAGCGGTCACTCAATGGTCACTATGGTCACTCTATGGTCACTCTATGGTCACTCAATGGTCACTCTATGGTCACTATGGTCACTCTATGGTCACTCACGATGTCCGCAGCACAGCACACGGTGTCGCGTTGGTCAGCGCATCCCCGCTCAGGGCGCACACGTAGCGGTCACTCTATGGTCACTCAAGGGTATCAATGGTCCACTCTATGGTCACTCACGATGTCCTCAGCACGGCGCAGGGTGTAGCATTGGTCAGCGCATCCCCGCTCAGGGCACACACGTAGCGGTCACTCAATGGTCACTCTATGGTCACTCAGGGCTATCATTGGTCACTCTATGGTCACTCACGATGTCCGCAGAACAGCACAGGGCGTCGCGTTGGTCAGTGCGTCCCCACTCAATGCACACACGTAGCGGTCACTCAATGGTCACTATGGTCACTCTATGGTCACTATGGTCACTCAATGGTCACTATGGTCACTCTATGGTCACTCACGATGTCCGCAGCACGGCACAGGGTGTCGCGTTGGTCAGTGCGTCCCCGCTCAGGGCACACACGTAGCGGTCACTCAATGGTCACTCAATGGTCACTCATTGGTATCAATGGTCACTCAGGGCTATCATTGGTCACTCACGATGTCCGCAGCACGCACAGGGCGTGGCATTGGTCAGTGCATCCCCACTGAGCGCACACACGTAGCGGTCACTGGGCTCTCGGGCCAGCAGCTGCCCCGGGCTCAGGCCGGGCGTGGCCGGGGTGAAGTGGACGCTCAGCAGCTGGGCCAGGCGCAGCTTCCGGCCGGACATGGGGCAGCGCACAAGCGCGCTCCTGAGGGACAGACGGACGGACGGACGGACGGCGTCAGGGGCACAGCACCGGAAACTGACCAAAACAGACAAAAACAGCCCAAAACAGCCCCAAAAACAGCCAAACAGCACAAAACCAGCCCAAAAACAGCAAAACAGCCAAAAAACTGCCCCAAAAACAGCCAAAACAGCCAAAAAACTGCCCCAAAAACAGCCAAAACAGCACAAAAACTGCCCCAAAAACAGCCAAAACAGCACAAAAACAGCCAAAAACAGCCAAAACAGCATAAAACCAGCCAAAACCAGCACAAAAACAGACAAAAACAGCCAAAACCAGCCAAAAAACAGCCCCTAAAACTGACAAAACCAGCACAAAAAACAGCCCAAAACAGCACAAAACCAGCCAAAACCAGCCCTAAAAACTGACAAAAACAGACAAAAAACAGCCCAAAACAGCCAAAAACAGACAGAAACAGCACAAAACCAGCACAAAAACAGCCAAAAAACAGACAGAAACAACCAAAACCAGCACAAAAAACAGCCAAAAACAGCCAAAAACAACCCAAAAACAGCACAAAAACAGCCAAAAACAGCCCCAAAAACAGCACAAAAACAGCCCCAAAAACAGCCAAAACCAGCACAAAACCAGCACAAAAACAGCCAAAACCAGCCAAAACCAGCCCAAAAACAGCACAAAAAACAGCCAAAAAACAGCCAAAACCAGCACAAAACCAGCCCCAAAAACAGCACAAAACCAGCACAAAACCAGCCAAAAACAGCACAAAACCAGCCAAAACCAGCCAAAACCAGCCCCAAAAACTGACAAAAACAGACAAAAAACAGCCAAAAACAGCCAAAAACAGACAGAAACAACCAAAACCAGCCCAAAACCAGCCAAAAAAACTGACAAAACCAGCACAAAAACAGCACAAAACCAGCCAAAACAGCACAAAACCAGCACAAAACCAGCACAAAACAGCCAAAAACAGCCCAAAAACACCACAAAAACAGCCCAAAACCAGCCAAAACAGCACAAAAACTGCCAAAACCAGCACAAAAACTGCCGAAAACAGCACAAAAACAGAGAAAAACAGCCAAAACCACCCCAAAATTAACCCAAAAACACCCCAAAAACAGCACAAAACCAGCCCAAAATTAACCCAAAACCAGCCCCAAACCAGCCAAAACCAGCACAAAACCAGCCCAAAACCAGCACAAAAACAACCAAAACCAGCCCAAAATTAACCCAAAACCAGCCCAAAAACACCCAAAATCCCCCAAAAAACCCAAATCCAGCCCAGACCCCCAGCCACAGTCAGTGGTCAGTGGTCACCCATTGGTCACTCATGGTCACTCATTGGTCACTCACTGGTCACTGGTCAGTGGTCACCCATTGGTCACCCATTGGTCACTCACTGGCCACTCATTGGTCACCCATTGGTCACCCATTGGTCACCCATTGGTCACTGGTCAGTGGTCGCCCATTGGTCACTCAGTGGTCACTCACTGGTCAATGGTCATCCATTGGTCACTCACTGGTCACTCATTGGTCACTCATGGTCACCCATTGGTCACTGGTCAGTGGTCACTCATGGTCACCCATTGGTCACTCACTGTTCATTGGTCATCCATTGGTCACTCACTGGTCACTCATTGGTCACCCATGGTCACTCACTGGTCACTCATTGATCATTGGTCACTCATTCGTCACCCATTGGTCACTCACTGGTCAATGGTCACCCATTGGTCACTCATGGTCACTGGTCATTGGTCACTCATGGTCACCCATGGTCACTCATGGTCACTCAGTGGTCACTCACTGGTCACTCATGGTCATCCATTGGTCAGTGGCCATTGATCATTGGTCACTCACTGTTCATTGGTCACCCATTGGTCACTCACTGGTCAGTGGTCATTGGTCATTGGTCACTCACTGGTCACTGGTCACCCATTGGTCACTCATTGGTCATTGGTCACTCACTGGTCACTCACTGGTCATTGGTCACCCATTGGTCACTCATGGTCACCCATTGGTCACTCACTGGTCAGTGGTCACTCATTGGTCATTGGTCAGTGGCCATTGGTCACTCATGGTCACCCATTGGTCACTCAGTGGTCACCCATTGGTCATTGGTCACTCACTGTTCATTGGTCAGTGGTCACCCATTGGTCACTCACTGGTCATTGGTCACTGTTCATTGGTCACCCATTGGTCACCCATTGGTCACTCATTGGTCATTGGTCACCCATTGGTCACCCATTGGTCACTCATTGGTCACTCACTGGTCACTGGTCACCCATTGGTCACTCATTGGTCATTGGTCACTCACTGGTCACTCACTGGTCAGTGGTCACCCATTGGTCACCCATTGGTCACTCACCGGCCGTTGCAGGCGCTCGGCCGCAGCCTCGGGGGTCAGGGAGGGGATCCAGAAACTGGGGAGGGGCCCTGGGGAGCCTGGGGGGGGAGAGAGAGACAGTGAAACACCCAAAAATACCCCAAAAATAGCCAAAAATAGCCAAAACCACCCAAAAATAACCAAAACTGCCCCAAAATACCCCAAAAACACCCCAAAATAACCAAAACTGCCCCAAAATACCCCAAAAATAGCGAAAAAACCCCAAAAAATACCCCCAAATACCCCAAGAGCACCCAAAATACCCCAAAATAACCAAAAACCACCCAAAACACCCCAGAATCCCCCCAAATCCCTCCCAAAACCCATCCAGACCCCCCAAAATCCCCCCCAAAAGCCCCCCCAGGATCCCCAAAACTCCCCCAAACCCCCCCAAAATGCCCCCCAAACTCCCCTAAAATCCCCCTCAAAATCCCCCCAAATCCCCCTCAAAATCCCCCCCAAACCCCCCAGGATCCCCAAAACCCCCCCAGAACCCCCAAAAATCCCCCCCAAAAGTCCCAAAATCTCCCTCACCCCCCCCAAAACCACCCCAATATCCCCAAAATCCCCCCAAAAGCTCCCCCAAACCCCCCTAAAATCCCCCAAATTCCCCCCCAAAACCCCCCCAAAACCCATCCAGACCCCCCAAAATCCCCCCCAAACTCTCCCAAATCCCCCTCAAAATCCCCCCAGAACCCCCAAAATCCCCCCAAACCCGCCCCAGCTCACCCCTAACCCCCCCAAAATCCTCCCCAGACCCCCCCAAAATCCCCCCAAAATCCCCCAAAAAGTCCCAAAATCTCCCTCACCCCCCCAAGCCCCCTAAAATCCCCCCCAAAACCCCCCCAAACCACCACGCACCCCCCCCCAAATTCCCCCCTCAAAATCCCTCCAAACTCCCCTAAAATCCCCCAAATTCCCCCAAAATCCCCCTCAAAATCCCCCCCAGAACCCCCAAACCCCCCCCCAAACTCCCCTATAATCTCCCCAAAATCCCCCCCAAAATCGCCCCAAAATCCCCCCCAAACCCCTCCAGAATCCCCCACAGAACCCCCCCAAGAACCCTCCAGAACCCCCCCAAAACCCCTAGACCCCCCCAAATCCCCCCAAACCCCTCCAGACCCCTCAAAATCCCCCCCAAAACCCCCAAGAACCCCCAGAATCCCCCCCCCAGAACCCCCCAAACACCTCCAGAACCCCCACAAATCCCCCCCAACCCCCCTCAAAATCCCCCAAACCCCCCAAAGTCGCCCCCAGAACCCCCAAAATCCCCCCCAAATCCTGCTAAAATCCCCCCCAACCCCTCCAGAATCCCCAAAATCCCCCCCAAACCCCCTAAAATCCCCCAAATCCCCCCCAAAATCCCCCTAAAATCCCCCCCAAACCCCTCCAGAACCCCCAAAATCCCCTCCAAACTCCCCAAATCCCCCTCAAAATCGCCCCCAGAAGCCCCAAAATCCCCCCAAAATCGCCCCAAAATCCCCCCAAATCCCCCTAAAATCCCCCCCAGAACCGCCCCAAATCCCCCCCAAAATCCCCCCCAAAGCCCCCTAAAATCCCCCCAAACCCCTCCAGACCCCTCAAAATCCCCCCCAAAACCCCAAGAACCCCCAAAATCCCCCCAGAACCCCCCAAACTCCTCCAGGATCCCCAAACCCCCCCAAACCCCCCTAAAATCCCCCAAATTCCCCCCAAACCCCCCCAAAACCCATCCAGACCCCCCAAAATCCCCCCAGGATCCCCAACCCCCCCCCCACCCCCCTAAAATCCCCTCCCAAATCCCCCAGAACCCCCAAATCCCCCCCAAACCCCCCAAAAGTCCCAAAATCTCCCTCACCCCCCCCAAAACCCCCCCCAAACCCCCCTCAAAATCCCCCCAAAATCCCCCCAGAACCCCCTAAAACCCCCCAAATTCCCCCCAAAATCCCCCCCAAATCCCCCCCAGCCCCTCCCCCCTCCCCTCCCCCCCTCACCGCCGCTCGCGGGGCTCTCGGCCGCCCCTCCCCCGCTGCCCAGGGGGGTCTCGGCCTCCAGGAATCCCCGCAGGGCCGGGCCGCGCCCTCCCCGCGCTGCTGCTCCCGCTGCCCGCCGCCGCTCGGCGCGCTGCCGCTCCCAGGCCTGCGAACACCCCAAAAACACCCAAAAACACCCAAAAACGGGGACCCCAGAAATGTGTCAGGGACCCCAAAATGTGTGAGGGACACCCCCAAAAAATCCCTCCCAAATTCGGGGATTTTATCCCAAATTTCTGGGATTTTTTTAACCCCAAATTCCTGCCCCTGCTGCCGCTCCCAGGCCTGAAAACACCCAAAAAACACCCAAAAACACCCAAAAACGGGACCCCAGAAACCGTGAGAGACCCCAAAATGTGTGAGGGACACCCCCAAAAAATCCCTCCCAAATTCGGGGATTTTAACCCAAAATTCTGGGATTTTTTAACCCCAAATTCCTGCCCCTGCTGCCGCTCCCAGGCCTGAGAACACCCGAAAAACACCCAAAATCACCCGAAAACGGGACCCCAGAAACCGTGAGAGACCCCCAAAATGTGTGAGGGACACCCCCAAAAAATCCCTCCCAAATTCGGGGATTTTACCCCAAATTTCTGGGATTTTACCCCAAATTTCTGGGGTATTTTAACCCAAATTCCTGCCCCTGCTGCCGCTCCCAGGCCTGAAAACACCCGAAAAACACCCAAAAACAGCGAAAAACCGCACCCCAAAAATGTGTCAGGGACCCCAAAATGTGGTGAGGGACACCCCAAAAACATCCGCCCCAAATTCGGGGATTTTACCCCAAATTTCTGGGGTTTTTTAACCCCAAATTCCTGCCCCTGCTGCCGCTCCCAGGCCTGAGAACACCCCAAAAACACCCAAAAACACCCAAAAACGGGACCCCAGAAACCGTGAGAGACCCCCAAAATGTGTGAGGGACACCCCCAAAAAAATCCCTCCCAAATTCGGGGATTTTACCCCAAATTTCTGGGATTTTACCCCAAATTTCGGGGATTTTAACCCCAAATTCCTGCCCCTGCTGCCGCTCCCAGGCCTAAAAACACCAAAAAACACCAAAAATGGGAACCCCAAAATGTGTCAGGGACCCCAAAAAACATCAGGGAACTCCCCGAACCCAGCCCCAAAAAATCCCTCCCAAATTCGGGGATTTTATCCCAAATTTCTGGGACTTTTTACCCCAAATTTCTGGGATTTTATCCCAAATTTCTGGGGTTTTTTACCCCAAATTCCTGCCCCTGCTGCGCTCCCAGGCCTGAACCCCAAAAAACCCGAACCCCCAAAATGTGTCAGGGACAGAATTTTTTGGGTATTTTTGGGATCTTTTTTTTTGAGGGATTTTTAGGGAGATTTTTGGGGAGATTTTTGATGTTTTTTGGAGGTATTTTTTGGGAGGTTTTGGGGGGGATTTTTCAGGGGATTTTTGTGAGTTTTTGGCAGGATTTTTTGGGTATTTTTGGGAATTTTTTGAGGATTTTTAGGGAGATTTTTGGTGACCTTTATGATGTATTTTTGAGGTATTTTGGGGTGGAATTTTGGGAGTTTTTGGGGGGATTTTTCAGGGGATTTTTGGGAGATAATTTGGGGATTTTTGGGGTCCTGGGGTTGGGCAATTTTTTGGGGCATTTTTGTGGGATTTTTGTGAGATTTTTGAGGCGTTTTGGGAGGGATTTTGGGAGGTTTTGGGGGGATTTTTCAGGGGATTTTTGTGAGTTTTTGGCTGGATTTTTTGGGTATTTTTGGGAATTTTTTGAGGATTTTTAGGGAGATTTTTGGTGACCTTTATGACGTATTTTTGAGGTATTTTGGGGTGGAATTTTGGGAGGTTTTGGGGGGATTTTTCCAGGGGATTTTTGGGAGATAATTTGGGGATTTTTGGGATCCTGGGGTTGGGCAATTTTTTGGGGCATTTTTGTGGGATTTTTCTGAGATTTTTTGAGGCATTTTGGGGGGGATTTTGGGAGGTTTAGGGGGGATTTTTCAGGGGATTTTTGTTTTTTGCAGGATTTTTGGGGGGTATTTTTGGGATTTTTTGAGGGAGATTTTTTGTGACATTTTTGATGTTTTTTTGAAGTATTTTTGGAAGGTTTTGGGGGATTTTTCAGGGGATTTTTTGTGAGTTTTTTGCAGGATTTTTGGGGGTATTTTTGGGAACTTTTTGAGGGAGATTTTTTGTGACATTTTTGATGTTTTTTTGAGGTATTTTTGGAAGGTTTTGGGGTGATTTTGGAGAGATTTTTTGGGGATTTTTGGGGGGATTTTGGAGGATCTTGGGGGGATTTTTTGGGGAATTTTGGAGAGATTTTTTGAGGATTTTTGGGGGGATTTTTGGGGGGATTTTTTAAGGGTTTTTGTGACCTTCTTGGGGTATTTTTGGGGTGTTTTAGGGCATTTTTGGGGTGCTCACCTTGGTCTCTCGGGCGATTTTGGTTTTCTGGTGCAGCAGGTAACTCACGATGGCCTCGCGCTCGTACAGGAACCCATCGGGGCTGCGGCAAAAATCCCCAAATTATTTGGGGTCAGGTGAATAAAAACCACAAAATTTTGGGGGGTTTTGGGTTTTTTGGGGGGGATTTTGGGGCTTTGGGGTCCTGAGGGAGTTTTTGGGTGGCTTTGGAGGTTTTTGGGGTCCTGGAGGAGATTTGGGGTGGTTTGGGGGTGATTTTGGGGCCTTTTTTGAGGCGCTTTTGGGGTATTTTGGGGTTTTTTTTTGGGATGGTTTTGGGGTTTTTTGAGGTGCTTTTAGGGCTGGTTTTGTGGGTATTTTGGGGCTGTTTCAGGGATATTTTTATGAGTATTTTGGGGCAGTTTTGTGGGTATTTTTGTGAGTATTTTGGGGCAGTTTTGAGGTTGTTTTGTGGGTATTTTTATGAGTATTTTGGGGCAGTTTTGAGGTTGTTTTGTGGGTAGTTTTGGGCAGATTTTGGGGCTATTTTGTGGGTATTTTGGGGAAGTTTTTGGGGCTGGTTTGGGGACATTTTGGGGGCTGTTTTGTGGGTATTTTTATGGATATTTTGGGGCAGTTTTTGGACTATTTTGTGAGTATTTCTGGGGCACTTTCTGGGCTATTATCTGGGTATTTCTGGGGGTATTTTGGGGGTCGTTTTGAGCTACTTTGGGGGTATTTTTGGGGGTATTTTGAGGACATATAGGACTTGTTTTCTAGGTATTTTTTGAAAGTATTTCAGAGTTGTTTTGGGGGTATTTTTGAGGGTATTTCTGTGGCATTTTGAGGCTGTTTTGTTGGTATTTTTGTGGCTATTTTGGGGCTGTTTTGGGGGTATTTTTGAGGGTATTTGGGGGCTGTTTTGGGGCTCGTTTTGGGCATATTTTGGGGCTGTCCTGCAGGAATTCTGGGGCATTTTAGGCTCTTTTGTGGGTATTTTTATGGATATTTTGGGGCTACTTTGGGGGCATTTTTGGGGCACTTTCATGCAGTTTTGTGGGCATTTTGGGGCTGTTTTTGTGGGTATTTTTTGGGGGTATTTTAGGGCGGTTTTGGGACCGTTCTATGGGTATTTTTGGGGGTATTTCAAGGACATATAGGACTTGTTTTATAGGTATTTTTGAGAGTATTTCGGGCCTATTTTGGGGGCATTTCTGTGGGTATTTCGGGACTGTTTTGGGGCTATTTCGGGGGCATTTGGGGGCTCACTCACGTCACCACGGGGGTCCCGGCAGGGCTGCAGGACAGGCAGCAACAATCGAAATCCTTGATGGCGTCACGCCCCACCCGCACCGCTGCGTGCCGTAACCCGAGGCCGCTGCGAGGGACACAAAGCCACAATTGTCACCTCCCGTGCGTGTCCCCAAAGTCCCCAAACCCCTCCGGTGCCAGGCGCCACCTGTGTCCTTCTTCCTCTCGTGGTAGCTGTACACGGCCCCCGCCGTGCAGTTCTTGCCGTGCCGCGTCATGGCCGCGCCTCAACGGCTCCGGGATTCTCTAAAGGGATCGAGAGAAGAATTTAAAGAGGTCCCGAGAGGTTTTTTTGGGAATTTTGGGGGGTTTTTTTTGGGTTTTTGGGGGTTTGGGCGCGCGGCTCCCTCACGGCCGGCACCGGCGCAACACCGGAAGGCGGAAGTGGCGAACCGGAAGCGCGGCGGGTAAAAGGGTCCGGGTGGGAGCAGCGTTTTGATTCCGGCCCCCGTCTCTCAGCTCCCAGTTTGCACCAGTTCCGCTCAGTTGCTCTCAGCAGCTTAGCCACGCCCCCTCCGTGTGATCCAAGCCCCGCCCCTATAGGGAGAAAGTCCCGCCTCTTTTCCTTTTATAGGGATGGCAGGGCCACACCCTTACCCCGCCCCTTCCCCATAGAAAATGCCTGGCCCCTCCCCTTTCCCTGCCCCTTTATCGCCTATAGACGCTGTTTGGCCCCGCCCCTAAGGGCTCCCGCCACTGTGTGGCCACACCTCTTTTCCATATATGGAGGAGCGTAACCCCGCCCCTTCGATCGCCTATAGAAAGCTCTTGGCCCCGCCCCAAGGGCTCCCGACAGCGTCTAACCACGCCCCCTTTCCATATATGGAAGTGGCTAACTCCTCCTCTTTAGAACCTATAGATACGGGTTGGCCCCGCCCCTTCAGAGCGCCCGCTATTGTATGGCCACGCCTCCTTTCCATATATGGAACCTCTGAACCCCGCCCTTTAATAGTTTATAGAAGCCGTTTAGCCCCGCCCCTAAGGGCTCCTGCCGGTGTCATACCACGCCCCTTTTCCATATATGGAAGTGGTTAACTCCGCCTTTTAATCGCCTATAGAAACAGCTTAGCCCCGCCCCTAAGGGCTCCCGCCATCGTTTAACCACGCCCCTTTTCCATATATGGGGAGATTAACCCCGCCCCTCGTCGCAGTTCGGCGCCGCCCCCAGTGCTCCCTCTCGTGTGTGACCACGCCCTTTTTCCATATATGGACGGTCCTAACCCCGCCCTTTTGTCGCAGCTTGGCCCCGCCCTCTCAGCGCTCCCGCCACTGCATGGCCACGCCCTTTTGCCCATTTACGGCCGCGCTTGGCCCCGCCCCTTTCCCCCTCACAGACATTGTCTCCCCGCGCCGCTTTCCCCGCCCCTTTTCCCTTATACGGTCACGCACCGACCCCGCCCCTCTCTCCCAATTGGTCCGCTCCGGCCCCGCCCCCTCCCGCCGCGCTCCCGCCGGCGCGCGGCCCCGCTCGGGCCTCGCGCGGTGCAGTGTGGGAGGAAGCGGCGGCGCGCGGCCCCGCTCCATCATGGCGGCTCCGTGAGGCGCCCCCCGCCCGGCCGCCCCCCGGCCCCCCCGGCCCTCGACCCCCGCCCGGCCCCGGGGGGCGCCGCCCCCATGGACAGGAACTACCCGGCCGCCGGGTTCGGGGACCCGCTCAGCGCCGGGCCCGGCTGGAGCTACGAGCGCTCGGCCAAGGCCAGGTGAGCCCCGGGGGAGCGAGCGGGAGGGGGGGGAGGAAGGGGGCGCGCACCGGGGGGAGGAGCGAGGATGGGGGGAATGGGGGGGATGGGGGGGTTTGGGGTGAGGGGGGGTTTGGGGTGCAGGGTCCCGTTACAGCGGGATTTGGGGTGCCAAGGGATTTGGGATGAGGGTGTCCCGTTACACCGGGATTTGGGGTGCAGAGGGATTTGGGGTGCAGGGTCCCGTTACAGCGGCATTTGGGGTGCAGAGGGATTTGGGATGAGGGTGTCCCGTTACACCGGGATTTGGGGTGCAGAGGGATTTGGGGTGCAGGGTCCCGTTACAGCGAGATTTGGGGTGAGGGGGGGTTTGGAGTGAGAGGGTCCCGTTACACTGAGGTTTGGGGTGTGCTGGGATTTGGGGTGAGGGGGTCCGGTTACAGCGGGATTTGGGGTGAGGGGGTCCCGTTACAGCGGGATTTGGGGTGAGGGGGTCCCGTTACAGCGGGATTGGGGGTGTGCTGGGGTTTGGGGTGCAGGAGGTTTGGGATGCTGTGATCCCGTTGCTCTGGAATTTGGGATGAGGGGGGATTTGGGGTGCAGGAGGTTTTGGGATGCTGTGATCCCGTTACTCTGGGATTTGGGATGAGGGAGGATTTGGGGTGCAGGAGGTTTGGGATGCTGTGATCCCGTTACTCTGGGATTTGGGATGAGGGAGGATTTGGGGTGCAGGAGGTTTGGGATGCTGTGATCCCGTTACACCGGGGTTTGGGGTGCTGAGGGATTTGGGGTGTCCCAGCAGTACTGGGGTCCTGCGATCCCCTTACACCGGGGTTTGGGGTGTGCTGGGATTTGGGGTGCTGGGATCCTGTTACTCTGGGATTTGGGGTGTGCTGGGATTTGGAGTGAAGGGGATTTGGGGTGTCCCCAGCAGTGTTGGGGTCCTGTTATCCCGTTACAGTGGGATTTGGGGTGAGGGGGTCCCGTTACAGCGGGATTTGGGGTGCAGGAGGTTTGGGATGCTGTGATCCCATTACAGCGGGATTTGGGGTGCAGGAGGTTTGGGATGCTGTGATCCCGTTACTCTGGGATTTGGGATGAGGGGGGATTTGGGGTGCAGGAGGTTTGGGGTGCTGGGATCCCGTTACACCGGGATTTGGAATGTGCTGGGATTTGGGGTGCAGGAGGTTTGGGATGCTGTGATCCCGTTACTCCGGGATTTGGGGTGCTGGGATTTGGGGTGTCCCAGCAGTGCTGGGCTCCTGCAATCCCGTTACACCGGGGTTTGGGGCGCTGGAGTATTGGGGTGCTCTGATCCCGTTGCACCAGGGTTTGGGGTGCAGGAGGTTTGGGGTGCTGTGATCCCGTTACTCTGGGATTTGGGATGAGGGGGGATTTGGGGTGCAGGAGGTTTGGGGTGCTGGGATCCCGTTACACCGGGGTTTCGGGTGAGAGGGGATTTGGATGAAGGGGATTTGGGGTGAGGGGGTCCCATTACTCTGGGATTTGGGGTGTGCTGGGGTTTGGGGTGCTGAGTTATTTGGGATGTGGAGATCCTGTTTCCCTCGGAATTGGGCTGTGCTGGGATTTGGGGTGAGGGATCCCGTTACACCGGGGTTTGGGGTGCAGGAGGTTTGGGATGCTGTGATCCCATTATTCTGGGATTTGAAGGGTGCTGGGATTTGGGGTGAGGGGGTCCCGTTACTCTGGGATTTGGGCGTGTGCTGGGATTTGGGGTGTCCCAGCAGTATTGGAGTCCTGCAATGCCGTTACAGCAGGATTTGGGGTGAGGGTGTCCCATTATTTTGGGATTTGGGGTGTGCTGGGATTTGGGGTGTGCTTGGATTTGGGGTGTGCTGGGATTTGGGGTGAGGGGGTCCCGTTACTTGGGGATTTGGGGTGAGGGGGTCCCGTTACTCTGGGATTTGGGGTGTGCTGGGATTTGGGGTGCGCTGGGATTTGGGGTGAGGGGGTCCCGTTATTCTGGGATTTGAGGTGATGAGGGATTTGGGGTGTCCCAGCAGTTTTGGGATCCTACAATGCTGTTACACCGGGATTTGGGGTGAGGGGGTCCCATTAAACTGGGATTTGGGGTGAGGGGGTCCTGTCACAGCGGGACTTGGGGTGGGGGTGATGGGATTTTGGGTGCAGGAGGTTTGGGATGCTGTGATCCCATTACACTGGAGTTTGGGGTGTGTGGGATTTGGGGTGCTGAGGAATTTGGGGTGAGGGGGTCCCGTTACACCGGGATTTGGGGTGAGGGGTCCCATTATTCCAGGATTTGGGGTGAGGGGGTCCCATTACTCCGGGATTTGGGGTGAGAGGGTCCCATTATTCTGGGATTTGGGGTGAACAGGTCTTGTTACACCGGGGTTTGGGATGTGCTGAGATTTGGGGTGCTGAGGAATTTGGGGTGAGAGGGTCACGTTACTCTGGGATTTGGGGTGAGGGATCCCGTTACTCTGGGATTTGGGATGCTGTGATCCTGTTACTCTGGGATTTGAGGTGTGCTGGGATTTGGGGTGAGGGGGTCCCGTTACTCTGGGATTTGGGAGGAGGGGGGATTTGGGGTGTCCCAGCAGTATTGGGGTCCTGCAATGCTGTTACACCGGGATTTGGGGTGAGAGGGTCACGTTACTCTGGGATTTGGGGTGTCCTGGGATTTGGGGTGCAGGGTCCCGTTACTCTGGGATTTGGGGTGCAGGGTCCCGTTATTCTGGGATTTGAGGTAAGGGGGGTCCCATTACTCTGGGATTTGAGGTGCTGAGGGATTTGGGGTGTCCCAGCAGTATTGGGGTCCTGCAGTGCTGTTGTTACTCCGGGGTTTGGGCTGAGGGGAGTTTTGGGGTGCAGGTGGCAGCATTTGACACTCGTTACGCCGGGGTTTGGGGTGTCCCTACATTGTTGGGGGTCCTGTGATCCCATTACACTGGGATTTGGGGTGCTGGGATTTGGGGCGCTGGGATTTGGGGTCCTGTGATCCCGTTACACTGGGATTGGGGTGTGCTGAGATTTGGGGTTTGCTGAGATTTGGGGTGTGCTGGGATTTGGGGTGTCCCTGGGGTACTGAGATGCTGAGATCCCCTTATGGGGTGAGGGGGTCCCGTTACATCAGGATTTGGGGTGACGGAGGTTTGGGGCGCAGGGATCCCGTTACACCGGGATTTGGGATGCTGGGGGATTTGGAGTGCAGGGATTTGGGGTGCAGGGGTCCCGTTACACCAGGATTTGGGGTGCTGGGATCCTGCTACACTGGGATTTGGGGTGCTGGGATCCCATTACACCGGGGTTTGGGGTGCAGGGGTCCCATTACACCGGGGTTTGGGGTGCAGGGGTCCCATTACACCGGGGTTTGGGGTGCTGAGGGATTTGGGGTGCTCTGGGATTTGTGGCACAGGATGATTTAGGGTGCAACAGGATTTGGGGTGCTCCAGGATTTGGGGTGCTGGGATCTCGCTGTAGCAGGATTTGGGGTGCTCCAGGATTTGGGTGCTGGGATTCCATTGTTGCAGGATTTGGGGTGCTCTGGGATTTGGGGTGTCACACCTGTGTGTCAATGCCTGGCTCACCTGTGTCACACGTGTCACACCTGAGTGTGTCTGTGTCACACCTGTGTCAGTGTCTGTGTCACACCTGTGTGTGTCTGTGTCACACCTGTGTCAGTGTCTGTGTCACACCTGTGTCAGTGTCTGTGTCACACCTGTGTGTGTCTGTGTCACACCTGTGTCAGTGCCTGTGTCACACCTGTGTGTGCCTGTGTCACACCTGTGTCACACCTGAGTGTCAGTGTCTGCTGCACGTGTATGTGTGTCACACCTGTGCACAGGCCACACCTGTCACACACCTGTGTCACACCTGTCACACACCTGTGTCACACATGCCAGACCTGTGGTGCTCACACCTGTGTCACTCCTCTGTCACACCTGTCACACACCTGTGGGGCTCACAGCTGTGTCACACCTGTCACAGCATTGTGGGGCGGTGACAGTCACACCTGTCTGTCTGTCTGTCTGTCTGTCCCATCCTGGTGTACGGGGTGGGGGGGAATCTGTGACAATCCCATGATGTGACACTCTCCTGTCTGTCCGTCTGTCCGTCTGTCCAGCCTGGTGTAGGGGTGGGGTCTGTGATGGTGGGAGGTGACAATGCCATGATGTGACACTCTCCTGTCTGTCTGTCTGTCTGTCTGTCCAGCCTGGCGTACGGGGGTGGGTCTGTGATGGTGGGGCTGTGACAATGCCGTGATGTGACACTCTCCTGTCTGTCTGTCCGTCTGTCTGTCTGTGTGGTGTACAGGGGGGGTCTGTGATGGTGGGGCTGTGACAATCCCATGATGTGACACTCTCCTGTCTGTCTGTCTGTCTGTCTGTCCAGCCTGGTGTACGGGGTGGGTCTGTGATGGTGGGGCTGTGACAATCCCATGATGTGACACTCTCCTGTCTGTCTGTCTGTCTGTCTGTCCAGCCTGGTGTACGGGGTGGGTTTGTGATGGTGGGGCTGTGACAATCCCATGATGTGACACTCTCCTGTCTGTCTGTCTGTCTGTCTGTCCAGCCTGGTGTACGGGGTGGGTTTGTGATGGTGGGGCTGTGACAATCCCATGATGTGACACTCTCCTGTCTGTCTGTCTGTCTGTCTGTCCAGCCTGGTGTACGGGGGAGGGGAATCTGTGACAATCCCATGATGTGACACTCTCCTGTCTGTCTGTCTGTCTGTCCCAGCCTGGTGTACAGGGCGGGGGGAATCTGTGACAATCCCATGATGTGACACTCTCCTGTCTGTCTGTCCGTCTGTCTGTCTGTGTGGTGTACAGGGGGGGTCTGTGATGGTGGGGCTGTGACAATCCCATGATGTGACACTCTCCTGTCTGTCTGTCTGTCTGTCTGTCCAGCCTGGCGTACGGGGGTGGGTCTGTGACGGTGGGGGCTGTGACAATGCCGTGATGTGACACTCTCCTGTCTGTCTGTCTGTCCGTCTGTCCAGCCTGGTGTACGGGGGGGGTCTGTGATGGTGGGGCTGTGACAATCCCATGATGTGACGCTCTCCTGTCCGTCTGTCTGTCTGTCTGTGTGTCCAGCCTGGTGTACGGGGTGGGGGGGAATCTGTGACAATCCCATGATGTGACGCTCTCCTGTCTGTCTGTCTGTCTGTCCGTCTGTCCAGCCTGGTGTACGGGGTGGGGGGGAATCTGTGACAATCCCATGATGTGACACTCTTCTGTCTGTCCGTCTGTCTGTCCCAGCCTGGTGTACGGGGGGGGGGGGGAATCTGTGACAATCCCATGATGTGACACTCTCCTGTCTGTCTGTCTGTCTGTCTGTCTGTGTGTCCAGCCTGGTGTACGGGGGCTCGCGGGGGTCCCACCCTGACCCTGACCTGCTGCACCGGCAGCCGTACGGAGCCCCCCACCCTCTGCAGGGCTATGCGGCCAACCACCACCCGCCAGGTACGGACACCCCGTGGCATTGATGGCACCTGGGGGCACCTACTGTCACCTACTGTCACCTGCTGGCACCTGGGGGCCCCTACTGTCACCTACTGTCACCTGCTGGCACCTGGGGGCCCCTACTGTCACCTACTGTCACCTGCTGGCATTTACTGGCACCTACTGTCACCTACTGTCACCTGATGGCACCTGCTGGCACCTGCTGGCGCCTGGTGGCGCCTGGTGGCACCTGATGGCATTTACTGGCACCTGATGGCACCTGGTGGCATTTAGTGGCACCTGGGGGCATTTACTGGTACCTACTGTCACCTACTGTCACCTGATGGCACCTGGGGGCACCTGGTGGCGCCTGCTGGCACCTGCCGTCATTTACTGGCACCTACTGCCACCTGATGGCGCCTCTGGCACCTACTGTCACCTACTGTCACCTGTTGGCACTTGCTGGCACCTTCTGCCACCTGATGGCACCTGGTGACACCTGATGTCATTTACTGTCACCTGCTGGCGCCTGATGGCACCTGCTGACACCTGCTGTCATCTACTGTCACCTGCTCCCACCTGATGGTGCCTGATGGCACCTGGTGGCACCTGATGTCACTTACTGGCACCTGATGTCATTTACTGGCACCTACTGTCATTTACTGGCACCTGCTGGCACCTGCTGCCACCTTCTGTCGCCTACTGTCACCTGCTGTCACCTCTGTCACCTATTGTCAGCTTCTGCCACCTGCTGGCACCTTCTGCCACCTACTGGCACCTGGTGTCACCTGCTGGCACCTGCTGGCACCTGGTGGCACCTTCTGTCATCTACTCTCACCTACTGTCACCTGATGGCACCTGATGGCACCTGATAGCACCTACTGTCATTTACTGTCACCTGCTGCCATCTGATGGCACCTACTGGCGCCTTCTGTCACCTTTGTCACCTACTGTCACTTTCTGTCATCTACAGTCACCTACTGGCACCTTCTGTCACCTATTGTCAGCTTCTGTCACCTCTGTCACCTTCTGTCATCCCTGTCACCTCCTGTTACCTTTGTCACCTTCTGTGACCCACTGGCACCGATTGTCACCTGCTGTCATCTGCTGTCACCTCTGTCACCTGTCACCTTTATCACCGATTGTCACCTGCTGTCACCTGCTGTCACCTTCTGTCCCCCTACTGTCACCTTTATCACCTCCTGTCACTCCCTATTACGTTTTTTGCCACTTTGTTGTTTCATTTCCCACCCATTTTCCTTCACATTTCCTATACTTTACCCCTCATATTTCTCACTTTTTTCCCCCTCACATTTCCTGCCCTTTTTCCCTCGCATTTCCCACCCTTTTTCCCCTCATTTCCCATTTTTTACCTCACGTTTCCTGCTCTTTTTCCCCTCACATTTCCCACGTTTTCTTCCCTCACATTTCCCACCGATTTTTCCCACATACCCTTTTTTCCTCCCTCACATTTTTTGCTTTTTTCCAATCATTTCCTACTTTTTCCCCCTCTCATTTCCCACCCTTTATCCCCTCAGGTTTCTATCTCCTCTCCTGCACCATTTCATCCCATCAAGTTTTACACTTTTTTTTCCTCACATTTCTCACCTTTTTTCCCCCAACATTTCCCACCGATTTTTCCCTTCACATTTCCTGTTGTTTTATTGTCTCATTTCCCAACCATTTTCCCCTCACATTTCCCACTCTTTGCCCCTCACATTCCTTACCCTTTTCTCCCCTCACATTTCCCCCCTTTTCTCCCCTTGTTTCATACCTTTTTTTCCTCTCATTTTCTGTCCTTTTCACTCAGCTTTATTGTCCTTTTTGCCTTCCATTTGCTGCCTTTTCTCCCCTCACGTTTCCCCCCTTTTCTCCCCTCTTATTTCTCACTTTTCCCCTCACATTTTCTGCCCTTTTTCCTCTCACACTTCCTGCCTTTTCCCCTCACATTTCCTGGCTTTTTTTCCTCGTGTTTTCCTCCTTTTTCCCCTTACATTTCCCCTCATTTTCCCCTCACGTTTCCCTTTTCTCCCTCACATTTCCTGCCCTTTGTCCCCTCACGTTTCCCTCCCTTTTCTCCCTCACATTTCTCACTTTCCCCCTCACATTTTCTGCCCTTTTTCTTCTCATACTTTTTGCCTTTTCCCCTCACGTTTCCCCCCATTTTCCCCCTCGCATTTCCCTCCCTTTTCTCCCCTCACATTTCTCACTTTTCCCCTCACATTTCCTGTCTTTTTTCCCCTCACATTTCCCGCCATTTTCTCCCCTCACATTTCCCGCCTTTTTTCCCCTCACATTTCCCGCCATTTTTTCCTCCTTTCCCCCCATTTTTCTCACATCCCATTTTCCATCCGCTCACCCCAAAACCTCCCATGTTTGTCACCCCACCCCTGTGCCCCTGTCACCCTTTGCTGCCACGTCCCCGTGTCACCCTGACCCTGTAAATGTCATGGCCGAGGTGTCCCCAAGGTGTCCCCAAGGTGTCCCCAGGGCTGCACCACTCGGGGCACCCCAAAGTGTCCCCTCAATCCCCCCCTGTCCTTGAGGGGGGTCACAGCCACAGTGTCCCCACATCCCCAGGTGTCCCCGAGGTGTCCCTGAGCTGTCCCCAAGCTGTCCCTGTCCCCAGGGCTGTCGGGGCTTGGGGCTGCACCCCAGGGTGTCCCTGAGGTGTCCCTGAGGTGTCCCTGAGGTGTCCCTGTCCCCAGGGCTGTTGGGGCTCTACCCCAGGGTGTCCCCAAGCTGTCCCCATGGTGTCCCCAGATCTGTCAGGGCTCTACCCCACAGTGTCCCCGTGCTGTCCCCAGGGCTGTCGGGGCTCTTCGAGACAGGGCTGCACCCCAGGATGTCCCCGAGCTGTCCCCATGATGTCCCCAGGGTGTCCCTGAGCTGTCCCCAGAGTGTCCCCACATCCCCTTAGCTGTCCCCAAGCTGTCCCCGTGCTGTCCCCAGGGCTATCAGGGCTCTTCGAGACAGGGCTGCACCACTCGGGTCACCCCAAGCTGTCCCCAGAGTGTCCCCAAGGTGTCCCCGAGCTGTCCCCACAGTGTCCCCGAGCTGTCCCCGTGCTGTCCCCAGGGCTGTCGGGGCTCTTTGAGACGGGGCTGCACCCCAGGGTGTCCCCAAGCTGTCCCCAGGGTGTCCCCACAGTGTCCCCAGGGCTGTCAGGGCTCTTTGAGACGGGGCTGCACCCCAGGCTGTCTCTGAGCTGTCCCCACAGTGTCCCCACAACCCCTGAGCTGTCCCCAGGGTGTCCCCATGGTGTCCCCGAGCTGTCCCCAAGCTGTCCCCGTGCTGTCCCCAGGGCTGTCGGGGCTCTTTGAGACGGGGCTGCACCACGCTGGGGGCGCTGCCCCCGACGCCTCGGTCATGAACCTGATCTCAGCGCTGGAGTCACGGGGACCCCAGCCCGGACCCTCGGCCTCCTCCCTGCTCTCCCAGTTCCGCACGCCCTCCTGGCAGACTGGTGGGTCTGGGGGCTTTCATTGGGGGGTTTGGGGTGGGGGTCCCAGTTCTGCACCCCTCCTGGCAGACTGGTGGGTCTGGGGGCTTTCATTGGGGGGTTTGGGGTGCGGGGTCCCAGTTCTGCACCCCCTCCTGGCAGACTGGTGGGTCTGGGGGCTTTCATTGGGGGGTTTGGGGATGGGGTCCCAGTTCTGCATCCCCTCCTGGGGGAGTTTGGGTTGTTTTTTTGGGGGGGGTCCCAGTCCTGCACCCCCTCCTGGCAGACTGGTGGGTCTGGGGGCTTTTTTGAGGGGGAGGTCTTTGTGCTGCTTTGGTTTTGGGGGAGGTTTTTTATTTAATTTCTCATGGGGAGGGGGGAGTCCTATTTTTGTCTTGTTGTTCTGCATTTGGGGGGTCCCCATTTACCCCTATTGGGGTCCCCACTTCTACCAGGGGTGTCCCCACTCCCCCTGGGGGTGTCCCCACCCACCCAAATGGGGTCCCCACTTGTACCTGGGTGTCCTCCCCTCCCCAGCTGGGGTCCCACATGTCCCAGGGTGCCCCCCCCTCCCCAAATAGGGTCCCCAGATGTACCTGGGTGTCCCCCACCCACCCAAATCGGGTCCCCACATGTCCCAGGGGTGTCCCCACTCCCCCTGGGGCTGTCACCTCCTGCCCAAATGGGGTCCCCACGTGTACCTGGGTGCCCCCCACCCACCCAAACGGGGTCCCCACTCACCTTGAGGGTGTCCCCCCTCCCCAGATGGGATCCCCGCATGTCCCAGGGTGCCCCCCACCCTCCCAAATGGGGTCCCCCCTTACCCAAATTGTGTCCCCACACATCCCAGTGCCTCCCCCAACCCTTTCCCCCCTCTCTCTCTCTCCCCCGCCTCTCTCTAACCCCGATCCCGCCCCTCCCCAGCCATGCACACTCCAGCTCCGGCCGAACTCTTCATCTCTGGAGCCCTCCCCGGCTCGGGCACCTTCCCCTCCTCATCGGCGCTGGGTCCCTACCAGCACCCGGCGTCCTTCGGCGGCCGCAGCTTCCCGGTGGGGTCCCCGCTGAGCCTTCCCGAGGCCGCCTTCAGCCCCGGTTCCAACGGGCTGCTGTCCCCGCACGATCCCCTGCTGCACATCAAGCCCACGCAGCCCGCCGTGCCCTCCTCGCTGGGCTTCGACCGCCTGGGCTCGGCCGTGCTGGGCTCGGCGCTGCCCGCGCAGACCCCTCCGTACCGGCCCGCTCCCAGTTCCTCCCAGTTCAACCTGCTGGCGGCGGCCGAGCAGCCCCCTCAGCTCTACAACGCTCCCGTCTTCGGCGGCGCCAACGCGGCGGGCGGCGGCGATCGCGCCATATCGCGACAGGACAGCGTCATCAAGCACTACCAGCGGCCGGGCGCGGCTCAGCCGCAGCTGCCGCCGGCGCCGGGGCTGCAGCATTACCTGAGCTGCGGCGGCTCCTACCAGCAGGTGCCGGCTCACCGCGCCCCGCTGTCCTGCAGCCCGCTGGGCGAGCAGTCCCCGGCCAGCTCCGAGGGCTCGGGGCAGCCTCCCAAAGCCGCTCCCGCGGCGCCGCGCCCCGAGCCGGGATACCGGCCCATCATCCAGTCCCCGGGCTACTCCGGCGGCGCCAGCGCCGCGGGCAACGGCGGCGCGGCCGGCGGCAACGGCGGCAAATCCAAGAGTTACTCGGCGTCGCGGCAGCCGCCGCGCTCCACCAACACGCCCAAGTGCCAGAGCAGCTACACGCCCAGCACGCCCAAGCCCAGCTCGGTGATCGCCAGCCAGTCGCCGGCCTACTCGCCGGGCCAGCCGCCCCAGAGCCTGCTGGCCATGGGGGCAGGCCCCGGCTACAGCGGCCCCGGCGCGCCCCAGAGCCTGGCGGGGACGGCGCAGCCCGCGGGGGGATTCGGCGCGGGCCAGGCCGCGGACATGGCCGGCAAAGGCGGCGGGTACCAGGCCGGGGGGCAAGGCGGGCAGCAAGGGGGGCTGCAGCCCTGCGTGAGCGCCGCGGGCGCCTACTCGCCCGAGCAGCTGCAGGCGCTGCCCTACGGCGTCCAGCCCGAGGGGGCGCAGGCGGGGGGCTACGGGCCGCCCGCCCCCTCGCAGGGTTTGCCCACCGCCAGCCCCTCGCTGAGCTACAGCACCACCGGGCACTCGCCCGCCATGCCCGGGCCGCCGCCGCTGCCCTACGCCGGCCTGGGCGGCTCCAGCCCCTCGCCCATCATCCGCCCGCTGCAGTCGCCGCCGGCGGCGCGGCCGCAGAGCGGAGCCTCGCCGGGACAGTCGCAGAAATACCTGGGCTCGGTGCTGTCGCCGTCGTTCATGGCCCCGCAGGGCTACGGGGCCGCTCCGGGCGGGGGCCTCGAGAGGCAGCAGCCGCCGGCCCCGCCGGGAGCGCCCCCCAGTTTCGGCAAAGGGGCCAAAGGCGAGGCGGAGCTGCTGGCGGCGGAGCGCAGCGAGGACGAGGATTTCCTGATCCAGCACCTGCTGCAGGCACCCAGCCCGCCCCGAGAGGGGCTGGGGGGCTGCGAGGAGCGCCCCAAAACCTTGGGGGGCTACGGGGGGGCGCTGGGCAAGGAGGAGCGGTACCAGCTGCAGAGCGTGATCCGGCCCAACTCCAACCTGGAGGCGCCGCTGGAGCTGGCGCTGCTCAAGGAGAAGAAGAAGCCGGAGAGAGGCAAAGAATTCCGGGGCGCCAGCGGAGCGGCAGGAGGAGGAGGAGGAGGCGGCGGCGAGGTGGCGGCCACCTCGGTGGTGCACTACGGCCACCAAGCGCCGCCCGCCATGGACACGTACGAGCTGAAGAAGCCGCCCGAGCACCTGGCCGGGGGCAAGGAGCTGGGCCAGCCGCCGCCTCCGCACTCGTACCTGCCCAAAACGCCCGAGCACGGGCGGCTGGTGGGCGAGGGGCCCCCGCTGGAGCCCCACAACCTCCTGCTGGACCCTTCCCCGGAGCTGGGCGCGTCTCTGCTGCCCTCGGTGCTCACGCACACGCAGAGCCAGCTGCACCCGCGGCCCAAGGGCCGAGCGCCGCTGGACGTTCACCTGCTGGAGCAGCAGCGGATGCCGCCCCCTCCGCCGCCCCCTCCGCCGCCCCCCGCTGCCCCCTCGGCGCCCCCGGCCCCTCCGGCCGCCCCTTCCCCGCAGCTGCTGCTCGAAGCTCACCTGCACCAGGTGCGCTCGCAAGGCCTGGACCCGCAGGCCCCGCCGCCGCTGCCCCCCGACTCCATGGAGGTGTTGCCCCCTCCCCAGGAAATCCAGGACTTCTTGGAGCCCCCCCTGGGCTTGGAGCCGCACCTGGGGCAGAGCGCGGGGGTGCAGGGACCCCCCGGGCACCTGCTGGACCCCGAGGGGGGGGTCCCGGCCGTGCCCCCCGAGGCCAAGGATCAGTTTTCGGAAGGGGGGAGCCCCGCCGGGGGCAAGGGCCGGTTCGTGCCCCTCACGTCCATCTGCTTCCCGGACGCTCTGCTGCAGGACGAGGACCGCGGCTTCTTCCCCGGCATGGAGGACATGTTCGGACCCCCGCCCGAGGATTTCCCCAAGCCCAGCGAGGAGGAGGAGGAGGAAGGCAGCGCCAACGCGGCCGGGCTGGAAGCGGCGCGGCCCGAGGGGATGAAAGCGCCCCCTCCTTACGACATGGGGCAGAGCTACCCCTCGTTCTGCTCGCAGGACGGGGGCGCCGCCGGGGAGCCCCCCCAGCTGGGGCTGGAGCCCCCCAAGCACGAGTTGCCCTCGACGGTGAACGCGGAGCCGCTGGGCTTGATCCAGAGCACGGGCGACGGGGGTCCCAAACCCCCCCCTCCTCCCCTGAGCACCCCTTTATTCTGCTCCTCCAAACCCAAAAAGCTGCTGAAAACTTCCTCCTTCCACCTGCTCCGCAAGCGGGACCCCTTCCCGCCGCCAAAAAAAACCTACGCGCAGGAGTACGAGTTCGAGGATGATGAGGATAAAGCCGACGTGCCCGCCGACATCCGCCTGAACTCGCGGCGCCTCCCGGACCTGCTGCCCGACCTCATCTCCAGCTGCCGCCGCCCTCCGCTCACCCCCATGGGCGACATCGATTTCTGCCCCCACCCCGGCGCTCACGCCGCCCCCAAGAAGCGAGGCCGCAAACCCACCAAGCCCAAGCGGGAAGGGCCGCCCCGGCCCCGGGGCAGGCCCAGGATCCGGCCCCTGGAGCCGCCCGGGTTCCCCGAGGGAGCCAAGAGGCCGCGGGGAAGGGGCCGAGGACGGGGCAAGAAGGGCGGAGAGGACGGAGAGGGGATGGAGCCGCTGCGGCCGCTCAAGGTGAGGGGTTGGGGTGCTCGGAATGGGCCGAAAAGGATCCAAAATTATGGGGTTTGGGGTGCTCGGAATGGGCCGAAAATGGCACAAAATTGGGGTTTGGGGTGTTCGGAATGGGCTGGAAATGGCACAAAATTGGGGGGTTTGGGGTGCTCTGAATGGGCCGAAAATGGCACAAAATTGGGGGGTTTGGGTGCTCGGAATGGGCTGGAAATGGCCCAGGATTGGGGGGTTTGGGGTGTTCTGAGTGGTCCTGAAATGACCCAAAATTGGGGGGTTTGGGGTGCTCGGAATGGGCCGAAAATGGCACAAAATTGGGAGGTTTGGGGTGCTCGGAATGGGCTGGAAATGACCCAAAATTGGGGTTTTGGGGTGCTCGGAATGGGCTGGAAATGACCCAGGATTGGGGGGTTTGGGGTGCTCTGAATGGGCCGAAAATGGCACAAAATTGGGGGGTTTGGGATGCTCAGAATGGGCTGGAAATGACCCAAAATTGGGGGGTTTGGGTGCTCGGAATGGTCCCAAAATGACCCAAAATTTGGGTTCCACCCCCAGATCAACCTGGCCGTGTCTGTGTGGGGGTCAGTGGGTCCCAGTACAAACCAGTACAAACCAGTACAAACCAGTATAAACCAGTGACCCCCCCTAGATCAAACTGGGGGTGTCTGTGGATGGATTGGTGTCTCCCAGTACAAACCAGTATAACCAGTATCCCCCTTTTCTCTCCCCACAGATCAAACTGGGGCTGTCTGAGGGGGTTAGGATCGGATCAGGGGTTTTCCCAGTACAAACCAGTACAAACCAGTATAACCAGTACCCCATTTCTCTCCCCACAGATCAAACTGGGGGTGTCTGGGGGTGATCAGGCATTGATCAATGTGTCTCCCAGTATAACCAGTATAACCAGTATCCCCCATTTCTCTCCCCACAGATCAAACTGGGGCTGTCTGTGGGTGATCAGGCATTGATCAATGTGTCTCCCAGTATAACCAGTATAACCAGTACAAACCAGTATAATCAGTACCCCTTTTCTCTCCCCACAGATCAAACTGGGGGTGTCTGGGGTGATCAGGCACTGATCAATGTGTCTCCCAGTATAACCAGTACAAACCAGTATAACCAGTATCCCTTTTCTCTCCCCACAGATCAAACTGGGGGTGCCTGGGGAGGATCAGGGATTGATCAATGTGTCTCCCAGTATAACCAGTATAACCAGTACCCCATTTCTCTCCCCACAGATCAAACTGGGGGTGTCTGGGGGTGATCAGGGGTTGATCAATGTGTCTCCCAGTACAAACCAGTACAAACCAGTATAACCAGTACCCCTTTTCTCTCCCCACAGATCAAACTAGGGGTGTCTGGGGGGGTTAGGGAGTGATCAATGTGTCTCCCAGTACAAACCAGTATAACCAGTATCCCTTCTCTCTCCCCACAGATCAAACTGGGGCTGCCTGGGGGTGATCAGGGGTTGATCAATGTGTCTCCCAGTATAACCAGTATAACCAGTACCCCATTTCTCTCCCCACAGATCAAACTGGCCGTCTCCAAACCCGAGCCCGCCCCTCCCCCTGCGCCCCCCGGCGCCCCCCCCCCGTTCCCGGGGGTCCCCGAGGCGCCCCCGGAGCCCCCCCAGAGCCGCATGAAGCAGAAGCTGCGCGAGGTAGAGGAGAAGCAGCCCGAGATGAAGTCGGGCTTCATGGCCTCCTTCCTGGACTTCCTCAAATCCGGGAAGCGCCAGCCCCTGCCCCCCAGCCCTTCCAAGCCCCCCAAAGTGGGGACCCCCCAGAATTTCCCTCTGGGGGGGTCCCTGGAGGCGGGGGAGGGCGGCGAGGGGCTGGTGATGGCCGGGTGCCCCTCGCCCTGCAAGCGCCTGGACGAGGAGCTCAAGAGGAACCTGGAGACGCTGCCCTCGTTCTCCAGCGACGAGGAGGACTCGGTCAGCAAGAACCAGGACCTGCAGAAGAGCATCAGCTCGGCCATCTCGGCGCTGGACGAGCCCCCCGAGCGCAGGGAACCCCCTGAGGCACCAGGTGAGACCTGCCAGGACCTGGGGATGGGGCATAGAGAGCATAGGGAGCTGCCAGGACCTGCCAGGGGCTCATAGAGAGCATAGGGAGCTGCCAGGACCTGCCAGGGGTTCATAGGGAGCTGCCAGGACCTGCAGAAGAGCATCAGCTCGGCCATCTCGGCCCTGGACGAGCCCCCCGAGCGCAGGGAACCCCCTGAGGCACCAGGTGAGACCTGCCAGGACCCTTAGAGAGCAGCCAGGACCTTCCAGGAGTTCATAGAAACCTTCCAGGGGTTCATAGAGAGCACCCAGGGACTCATAGAGAGCACCCAGGGGCTCATAGAGAGCATAGGGAGCTGCCAGGAGTTCATAGGGAGCTGCCAGGACCTGCAGAAGAGCATCGGCTCCATCATGAATGAGCCCCCCGAGCGCAGGGAACCCCCTGAGGCACCAGGTGAGGGAGATATGGAGCTGCCAGGACCTGGGGATGGGGCATAGAGAGCATAGGGAGCTGCCAGGACCTGCCAGGGGCTCATAGAGAGCATCCAGGGACTCATAGAGAGCATAGGGAGCTGCCAGGACCTGCAGCAGAGCCTCAGCTCGGCCATGAATGAGCCCCTCCAAGTGCAGGGAACCCCCTGAGGCACCAGGTGAGACCTGCCAGGACCCTTAGAGAGCAGCCAGGACCTTCCAGGAGTTCATAGAAACCTCCCAAGACCATCCAGGGGTTCATAGGGACCTTCCAGGGACTTGTAGAGACCTTCCAGGACCTGCCAGGGGTTCATAGAGAGCACCCAGGGGTTCATAGAGAGCATAGGGAGCTGCCAGGACCTGCAGCAGAGCATCAGCTCCATCATGAATGAGCCCCCCGAGCGCAGGGAACCCCCTGAAACGCAAGGTGAGGGAGATACGGAGCTGCCAGGACCCTTAGAGAGCATCCAGGACCTTCCAGGAGTTCATAGAAACCTCCCAAGACCATCCAGGGGCTCATAGAAACCTCCCAAGACCTTCCATGGGTTCATAGGAACCTTCCAGGACCCATAGAGATCTTCCAGGGGTTCATAGGGACCTTCCAGGACCTTCCAGGGGCTTGTAGAGACCTTCCAGAAGTTCATAGAGAACATCCAGGGGTTCATAGAGACCTTCCAGGACCTGCCATGGGTTCATAGGAACCTTCCAGGAGTACATAGGGATCTTCCAGGACCTGCCAGGGGTTCATGAGGACATTCCAGGGGTTCTCAGGACCCTTCTAGGACCCTTCCAGGACCTGCCAGGGGTTCAAAGGCACCATCCAAGGGTTTATGAGGATGTTCCAGGGGTTCCTAGGACCCTTCTAGGACCTTTCCAGGACCTGCCATGGGTTCATGGGGACCCTCCAGGGGTTCATGGTGACCTTCCAGGACCTGCCAGGAGTTCATGAGGACATTCCATGGCTCTCCATGACCCTTCCAGGACCTGCCAGGGGTTCAAAGGCACCATCCAAGGGTTTATGAGGATGTTCCAGGGCTTTCCAGGACCTGCTGGAGTACCCATGACCCTTCCAGAACTTGCTATGACCCTTCCAGGACCCCCCTAACTCTGTTTCTCTCTTTTATTTCTCTTTTCCAGCCGCCCCCCCCCCGGAGGATCCCCCCCCTTCCCCTCCCCCCGCCCCTCCCGAGCCCCCCCAGCCCGAGGCCGCCCCCGCTCCCCCCCCCGCCCCGGGCACCCCCCCGGCCGCTCCCGGGGCCGCTCCCGTTCCCGGGGGGTCCCCGAGCCCCCCGGGGGGGTCCCCGGAGCCGCCCGAGCCCCCCGAGCGCCCCCTGCACCTGGCCCAGAAGCAGGGAACGGCCGCCGTGTGCGGGGACACCAGCGACGAGGAGGAGAGCGGCGGAGAGGGGATCTTCAGGGAGAGGGACGAGTTCGTGGTCAGGGTGGAGGACATCCCTGCCCTCAAGGTGAGACTGGGAGGGACTGGGATAGACTGGGAGGGGAGTGGGAGGCACTGGGTTAAACTGGGAGGGACTGGGATGAACTGGGAGGGACTGGGGACACCAGCGACGAGGAGGAGAGCGGGGGAGAGGGAATCTTCAGGGAGAGGGACGAGTTCGTGGTCAGGGTGGAGGACATCCCTGCCCTCAAGGTGAGACTGGGAGGGACTGGGAGGGACTGGGAGGGGAGTGGGATAAACTGGGAGGGACTGGGATAGACTGGGATAAACTGGGAGGGACTGGGAGGCAAAGCAAGGGGAGTGGGAGTAAGGATATGGCACTGGGAAAGGGACTGGGAGGCACTGGGAGAGACTTTGAGGGCAGTGAGATGGACTGGGAGGGACTGGGATAAACTGGGATGGAGTGGGACAGCACTGGGATGGACTGGGAGGGATTGGGAGTCAGGATGTGGCACTGGGAAAGGAACTGGGATGGACTGGGAGGGACTGGGATAAACTGGGAGGGACTGGGAGGAGAACAAAGGGGAGTGAGAGGCACTGGGAGTGAGGACATGGCACTGGGAAAGGAACTGAGAGGCACTGGGAGAGACTTTGAGGACACTGGGAGGACACTGGAAGGGCACTGGGATGGACTGGGAGTGAGGACATGGCACTGGGAAAGGAACTGGGATGGACTGGGATGAACTGGGAGGGACTGGGGACACCAGCGACGAGGAGGAGAGCGGGGGAGAGGGAATCTTCAGGGAGAGGGACGAGTTCGTGGTCAGGGTGGAGGACATCCCTGCCCTCAAGGTGAGACTGGGACCCACTGGGATATACTGGGATATACTGGGAGGGACTGGGATAAACTGGGAGGGACTGGGATAGACTGGGAGGGACTGGGGACACCAGCGACGAGGAGGAGAGCGGGGGAGAGGGAACCTTCAGGGAGAGGGACGAGTTCATGGTGAGGGTGGAGGACATCCCTGCCCTCAAGGTGAGACTGGGAGGGACTGGGATGAACTGGGAGGGGAGTGGGATAGACTGGGATAAACTGGGAGGGACTGGGAGGGGGCTGGGATAGACTGGGAGGGACTGGGAGGGACTGGGAGGGACTGGGAGGCAAAGCGAGGGGAGTGGGAGTAAGGACGTGGCACTGAGGAAAGGCACTGAGAGGCACTGGGAGAGACTTTGAGGACACTGGGAGGGACTGGGATAGACTGGGATAAACTGGGATGGACTGGGAGGTGAAGAGAGGGGAGTGAGAGGCACTGGGAGTGAGAATGTGGCCCTGAGGAAAGGCACTGAGAGGCACTGGGAGAGACTTTGAGGACACTGGGAGGACACTGGGATGGACTGGAAGGGACTGGGATGGACTGGGAGGGACTGGGAGAGACTTTGAGGACACTGGGATGGACTGGGATAAACTGGGAGGGAAGTGGGAGGGACTGGGAGAGACTCCACTCACAGAACTGGGATTGAACTGGTGTTAACTGGTGATTAACTGGGGGAATTTGGGGGGTCTGGAGGAGGATTTGGGGCAGAATTTGGGGTTTTGGGGGGGTTCCTGTGACTCTGGATGGATCTGAATGGGTCTGAAGGATTTAGGATGGATTTAGGGTGGGTTTGGGGTGAATTTTTGGGGTTCTGACGCCCCAAATCTCCCCCGCTGGCGCTGCAGACGGGCCGGGAGCCGCCGCTTTTTGGGGGATTTTTGGGGGTTTTTGTCATTCCTGTGACCCTGAATGGCTCTGGATGGATTTGGGATGGATTTGGGGTGAATTTTTGGGGTTCTGACCCCCCAAATCTCCCCCAGCTGGCGCTGCAGACGGGCCGGGAGCCGCCGCTTTTGGGGGGGATTTTGGGTGATTTTGGGGGATTTTTGGGGGATTTTTGGGGTCCCTGTGACCCTGAATGGCTCTGGATGGCTCTGGATGGTTTTGGGATGGATTTGGGATGGTTTTTGGGTGGGTTTTTGGGGTTCTGACCCCCCAATGTCCCCAGCTGGCGCTGCAGACGGGCCGGGAGCCGCCGCCCATCTGGAGGGTGCAGAAGGCGCTGCTGCAGAAATTCACCCCCGAGATCAAGGACGGGCAGCGCCAGTTCTGCGCCACCAGCAACGTGAGTGGCACCCCAAAAACACCCGGGGGCACCCCAAAAACACCCGGGGATACCCAAAAAAAACCCGGGGATACCCTAAAAAATATTTGGGACACCCCCAAAAAAAACCCCAAACCTGTGGGGACAACCCTGAGCTGAAAAACCCCACCCCAAACCCAGGGTGTGTCACTAAAATCTGAAATTTTCCCCTAAAAAACATCAAAATTTCCCTAAAAATGGGGGATTTGGGAGCTTTCTCAGAATTTTGGGGTGCCCCAAAAATGGGGGGACCCCAAAAGAAACCCCAAAAACTGGGGGGACAACCCTGAGTTTGGAGATCCCACCCCAAACCCAGGGTGTGTCATTTTGGGGGTATTTTTGTGTATTTTGGGGTGGATTTTTGGGGTATTTTTGTGTATTTTGGGTTAATTTTGGGGGGATTTTGGGGGATTTTGAGGTGTTTTGGAGGGGATTTTGGGGTGCAGAAGTTTTGGGGTGCCCCTGACCCCCCATTTTTACCCCTCCCCCGCAGTTCCTGGGGGTACCTGGGATGGTTTGGGGTGGATTTTTGGGGGATTTTTGGGGTAATTTTTGGGGTATTTTGGGGTGGATTTTGGGGGTATTTTTGTGTATTTTGAGCTAATTTTGGGGGGATTTTGGGGGGATTTTTTTTTTTATTTTTGGGTATTTTGGGGTGCAGAAGTTTTGGGGGGCCCCTGACCCCCCATTTTTACCCCTGCCCCCGCAGTTCCGGGGGGTACCTGGGATGGTTCAGGGTGGATTTTTGGGGTATTTTTGGAGTATTTTTGTGTATTTTGGGGTTAATTTTTGGGGGATTTTTGTGTATTTTGGGGTGGATTTTTTGGGGTATTTTTGTGTATTTTGGGGTTAATTTTGGGGGGATTTTGGGAGGATTTTTTTTTTTATTTTTGGGGTGCAGAAGTTTTGGGGTGCCCCTGACCCCCCATTTTTGCTCCTCTCCCGCAGTACCTGGGGGGTACCTGAGATGGTTTGGGGTGGATTTTTGGGGGGTTTTTGTGTATTTTGGGTTAATTTTTGGGGATTTTGGGGTGTTTTGGAGGGGATTTTGGGCTGCAGAGATTTTGGGGTGCCCCTGACCCCCCATTTTTGCCCCTCCCCCGCAGTACCTGGGATGGTTCGGGGTGGATTTTTGGGGGATTTTTGGGGTAATTTTTTGGGGATTTTGGGGGGATTTTGGGGGTAATTTTTTTGGGATTTTTGGGGGATTTTTGTGTATTTTGGGGTGGATTTTTGGGGTATTTTTGTGTATTTTGAGTTAATTTTTGGGTCATTTCGGGGGGATTTTTTTTATTTTTGGGTATTTTGGGGTGCAGAGGTTTTGGGGTGCCCCTGACCCCCCATTTCTGCCCCTCCCCCCGCAGTACCTGGGCTATTTTGGGGATGCCAAGCACAGGTACCAGCGGCTCTACGTGAAGTTCCTGGAGAACGTCAACAAGAAAGATTACGTGAGAGTGTGCTCCAGGAAACCCTGGCACCGGCCCCTGGCACTCAGGTACCCCTGGGGACACCTGGGGACACACCTGGGGACATGGGGACACACCTGGGGACACCTGGGGACATGGGGACAGTGAGGGTGTGCTCCAGGAAACCCTGGCACCGGCCCCTGGCACTCAGGTGGGGACACCTGGGGACACCTGGGGACACCTGGGGACATGGGGACACACCTGGGAACATGGGGACAGTGAGGGTGTGCTCCAGGAAACCCTGGCACCGGCCCCTGGCACTCAGGTACACCTGGGGACACCTGGGGACACACCTGGGGACATGGGGACAGTGAGAGTGTGCTCCAGGAAACCCTGGCACCGGCCCCTGGCACTCAGGTACCCCTGGGGACACACCTGGGGACACCTGGGGACATGGGGACACACCTGGGGACACACCTAGGGACACACCTGGGGACATGGGGACAGTGAGAGTGTGCTCCAGGAAACCCTGGCACCGGCCCCTGGCACTCAGGTGGGGACACACCTGGGGACACCTGGACACACCTGGGGACATGGGGACAGTGAGGGTGTGCTCCAGGAAACCCTGGCACCGGCCCCTGGCACTCAGGTGGGGACACACCTGGGGACACACCTGGGGACACACCTGGGCACATGGGGACACCTGGGGACATGGGGACACCTGGGGACATGGGGACAGTGAGAGTGTGCTCCAGGAAACCCTGGCACCGGCCCCTGGCACTCAGGTACCCCTGGGGACACACCTGGGGACACACCTGGGGACACCTGGGGACACACCTGGGGACACACCTGGGGACAGTGAGGGTGTGCTCCAGGAAACCCTGGCACCAGCCCCTGGCACTCAGGTACCCCTGGGGACACACCTGGGGACACACCTGGGGACACCTGGGGGTACTTGGGGACACTTGGGCACAACCAAGAGAGACACCTGGGAGCATCTGGGCACACCTGAGTACACACCTGGGCACACCTGGGAGTACTTGGGGACACCTGGACTCACCTGGACACACCTGGGGACACTTGTGGAGGCCTGTGGGCACACCTGGGCACATCATTGGGTACTTGGGCACACCTGGGCACACCTGAGGGCACACCTGGGGACACCTGGGAGCACTTGGGGTTCACCTGGGCACACACCTGGGCACACACCTGGGCACACCTGTGGCACCTGGTGACATTTGGGAATAGCTGGGGGTACTTGGGGACACTTCGGGGCACCTGGGGACACCTGTGGGTACTTGGGGACACACCTGGGCACACCTGGGAGTACCTGGGGACACCTGGGGCACACCAAAACACACCTGGGCACACACCTGGGGACAGCTGGGCACACTTGTGGGCACATCTGGGGACATCTGGGGGTACTTGGGTACACACCTGGGGGCACCTGGGCACACCTGGGAGTACCTGGGGACACCTGTGGGTACTTGGGGACACCTGGGAACACCAAAACACACCTGGGCACACCTGGGAACACCTGTAGGTACTTGGGGACACCTGGGCACACACCTGAGCACACCTGGGGACACCTGTGGGCACACCTGGGGACACCTGTGGGCACACCTGGGGACACCTGGGAACACCAAAACACAGCTGGGCACACCTGGGGACACCTGTGGGTACTTGGGGACACCTGGGAACACACCTGGGCACACCTGGGGACACCTGTGGGCACACCTGGGGACACGTGTGGGTACCTGGGCACACCTGGGCACACCTGTGGGCACACCTGGCCACACCCCCCTCTAACCCCTCCCCCTTTTTTTCCCCTCCCCCAGGAGACAAACCCACCCCAAACCCAGCGCCCCCAAACCCCCTCCCCCCCCCCAAACCCGAGCCTGCGGAAAAACCCCAAAAATCGGAAAAAACCCCAAAAACCGAAAAACCCCAAAAAGCCGAGAAACCCCCCCGGAACGAGGCCGCCCCTCCCCCCCCCCGCGCCGGCCGCGGGGCCCCCCCGGGCCCCCCCCCGGCCCCCCCAAGGCCAAACCGAAGCCCCCCAAGGTGAAGGCGGAGCCCCCCCCCAAAAAGAGGAAAAAATGGCTCAAGGAGGCGGCGACGACGTCGGAGTCGGAATCCAGCGGGGACCCCCAGAGCGAGGAGGGTGAGAACGGGGGGACCCCGAAATTTGGGGAGGGGGGAACCCGAAATTTGGGAGGGGCAACCCAAAAATTTGGAGGGGGGGACCTCAAATTTGGGGGGAGAAAAACCCCAATATTTAAGAGGGGGGAACCCGAAATTTGGGCGGGGTAAGAACCCCGAAATTTAAGAGGGGGAACCCGAAATTTGTGGGGTGAACCCCAAATTTTGGGGGGAGGAGACCCAGAAATTTGGGGGGGGGAACTCAAAATTTTGGGGCGGGAACCCGAAATTGGGGGGAAACCCCGAAATTTGGGGGGAGGGGATGCTGAAATTTGGGGGGAGAACCCCGAAATTTAGGGGGGGGGAACCCAGAATTGGGGGGGAGCCCAAGTTTGGGGAGGGGGGACCCCAAGATTTGAGGGGAGGGCGAATCTGAAAGTTTGAGGGCCCGGATTTGGGGAGGGGAACCCCAAACTGGGGAAGGAGGACGTGAATTTGGGGAGGGGGGGGATCCTAAATTGGGGAGGGTAACACGAATTTGGGAGGGGGAACCCAAATTTTTTGGGGAGGGGGAACCCCAAGTTTGAGGACGGGGAACCTCGAACTGGGGAGGGGGGAATCCCAGATTTGGGGAGAGAACTCAGAAATTTGGGAAGGGAACCTCGGGATTGAGGAGGGGGGACCCCAAGATTTGACGAGGAAACCCCAAAATTTGGGGAGAGAACCCAGAAATTTGGTGGGCTGGAGGGGAACCCTTAAATTCAGGGAGAGGACCCCAAAATTTGGAGCCAGGACCCCGAATTTGGGGGGGGACCCCAAAATTTGGGGAGGGAACCCCGAAATTTGGGGAGGGTTGGGAAAGAAATTCCAAAATTTGGGGAGGGCACCTGCTCTGCCTTAAATGGGCGTGGTTCCCTTAAAGGGGTGTGGCTCTCAAGGGGGCGTGGCTCTCCCTTAAAGGGGCGTGGCTCTCCCTTAAAGGGCCGATGCGCCTTTATAACGGGGATGAGTCTCCAAATTGTGGGCGGGGTTTTCCCCCTTTTTGGGAGGTGGGCGTGTCCCTGTGCCCCTCCCCTTAAAGGGCCAGCACTCCTTTATAACAGGGGCGTGTTTCCAACTTGTGGGCGGGGTTTTTACCCTTTTTGGTAGGTGGGTGTGTCTTCCCTTAAAGGGCCAGCGCTCCTCTAGAACAGGGGTGTGTCTTTGAGTTGTGGGCGGGGTTTTCCCCATTTTTGGGAGGTGGGTGTGTCTTCCCTTAAAAGGCCAGCGCTCCTTTATAACAGGGGCGTGTCTTTGAGTTGTGGGCGGGGTTTTTTCCTCTTTTTGGGGAGGTGGGCGTGTCCCTGTGCCCCTCCCCTTAAAGGGCCCACACTCTTTTAGAACAGGGGTGTGTTTCTGAGTTGTAGGCGGGGTTTTCCCCCTTTTTGGTAGGTGGGTGTGTCCCCGCACCCCTCCCCTTAAAGGGCCAGCTCTCCTTTATAACAGCAGCGTGTTTCCAACTTGTGGGCGGGGTTTTTTCCTTTTTTGGGAAGTGGGTGTGGCTCTCCCTTAAAGGGCCAGCGCTCCTTTATAACAGGGGTGTATCTCCAAGTTGTGGGCGGGGATTTCTTCTCCTTTCCGAGGGGTGGGCGTGTCCCCGTGCCCCTCCCCTTAAAGGGCCCATGCTCTTTTAGAACAGGGGTGTGTTTCTGAGTTGTGGGCGGGGCTTTTCCCCTTTTTGGTAGGTGGGTGTGTCTTCCCTTAAAGGGCCAGCTCTCCTTTATAACGGGGGTGTATCTCCAAGTTGTGGGCGGGGATTTCTTCTCCTTTCCGAGGGGTGGGCGTGTCCCCGCGCCCCTCCCCTTAAAGGGCCAGTGCTCCTTTAGAACAGGGGTGTGTTTCCAAATTGTGGGCGGGGTTTTTCCCCCTTTTTGGGGATGTGGGCGTGTCCCCGCGCCCCTCCCCTTAAAGGGGCCGTGTCCCGCAGAGCGGGCCCCGCCGGGGCGGGTGCTGAACACGCGGGCCATGAAGGAAATGTACCGGAGCTACGTGGAGATGTTGGTCAGCACCGCCCTGGACCCCGACATGATCCAGGCCCTGGAGGACACCAACGGTGAGCCCCGCCCCTCCCCCCCTCCCGGGGACCCCCCAAAAGCTGCCCCTGACCCCCCCGTGCCCCCCCAGATGAGCTGTACCTGCCCCCCATGCGCAAGATCGACGGCATCCTCAACGACCACAAGAAGAAAGTGCTCAAGAGGGTGAGCCTGAACCCCAGCCTGCAGGTGAGGGGGGCTGGGGGGCTGGGGGGTCCTGGGGGGTCCTGGGGGAGGGTCCTGGGAGGGGATCTGGGGGGTTTGGGGGGATCTTGGAAAGGATCTGTGGGGTTTGGGGGGCATTGGTGGGGTCTGGGTGAGATTATGGCAGGGATCTGTGGGGTTTGGGCAGGGATCTGTGGGGTTTGGGGGGGATCTTGGAAAGGATCTGTGGGGTTTGGGGGGGATCTGTGGGGGTTTGAGGAGGGATCTTGGAAAGGATCTGTGGGGTTTGGGGAGGGATCTGTGGGGTTTGTGGGACCCTTGCAGGGATTTGGGGTGTTTGGGAGGGGATCTTGGAAAGGATCTGTGGAGTTTGGGAGGGATCTGTGGGGTTTTGGGGGCCCCTGGCTGGGATCTGTGGGGTTTGGGAGGGATCTGTGGGGTTTTGGGGGCCCCTGGCTGGGATCTGTGGGGTTTGGGGGGGATCTGTGGGGTTTGGGGGGATCTGTGGGGTTTGGGGAGGAATCTGTGGGGTTTGGGGGGAATCTGTGGGGTTTGGGAGGGATCTGTGGGGTTTTGGGAGGGATCCATGGGGTTTCGGGGCCCTTGCAGGGATCTGTGGGGTTTGGGGGCCCCTTGCAGGGATCTGTGGGGTTTTGGGGGGGATCTGTGGGGTTTTGGGGCCCCTTGCAGGGATTTTTGGGGTTTTGGGACCCCTGGCAGGGATCTGTGGGGTTTGGGGGGGATCTGTGGGGTTTGGGGGGGATCTGTGGGGTTTTTGGGGTTTTGGGGATCCTTGCAGGGATTTTTGGGGTTTGGGGGCCCTTGCAGGGATTTTTGGGGTTTGGGGCCCCTGGCAGGCACCCGAGTCTCCAGGGCCATCAGTGCCAGGGCCTGGGGGGATCCGTGGGGTCTGTGGGGCCGGGGGTGACCTGTGGAGCTCAGGTGACCCCTGTGTGACCCCGTGTGACCCCGTGTGACCCTGTGTGACCCCTGTGTGTCCCCGTGGCTGGCAGGAGGCCCTGCACACGTTCCCCCAGCTGCACGCAGAGCCCGGCGAGTCCCTGGTGCGCCTGCGCCCGGGCGGGGACCCCTACAACCGCAAAACGCTCAGCAAGGTCAAGAGGAGCGTGGGCAAACCACAGGTACGGGATTGGGGGGTCCTAAATGGGGTTTGGGGGGGCCTAAATGGGGTTTGGGGGGTCACAGGTGGGGTTTGGGGGGTCACAGGGGGGTCAAACCCCAAAATGCTCAGCAAGGTCAAGAGGAGCGTGGGCAAACCACAGGTATGGGATTGGGGGGTCCTGGGGGGGCACAGGTGGGGTTTAGGGGGTCCCAGATGGGGTTTGGGGTCACCAGGAGGGTCCCAGGTGGGTCACAACCCCAAAACGCTCAGCAAGGTCAAGAGGAGCGTGGGCAAACCACAGGTATGGGATTGGGGGGTCCCAGGGGGGATTTGGGGGATCCTAAATGAGGTTTGGGGGGTCCTAAATGGGGTTTGTGGGGTCCTGGGGGGTCCTAAATGGGGTTTGGGGGGTCACAACCCCAAAACGCTCAGCAAGGTCAAGAGGAGCGTGGGCAAACCACAGGTACGGGATTGGGGGGGTCCTGGGGGGGGCACAGGTGGGGTTTGGGGGGTCCCAGGTGGGGTCTGGGAGTCATGAGAAGGATCTGAGGTGGGTTTTGGGGGGTCACAGGAGGGGTTTGGGGGGTCCTAAATGGGGTTTGGGGGGTCCTAAATGGGGTTTGGGGGGTCACAACCCCAAAATGCTCAGCAAGGTCAAGAGGACCATGGGCAAGCCCCAGGTACGGGGTCACAGGTGGGGTTTGGGGGTCCCCAGGTGTGTCTGGGGGTCCCAGGAGATCCCCAGGTGGGTTTGAGGGGTCTCAGGTGTGTCTGGGGGTCCCAGGGGATCCTAGGTGGGGTTTGGGGGGGTCTCAGGTGGGTTTGGGGACCCCAGGTGTGTCTGGGGGTCCCAGGGGAATCCTAGGTGGGGTTTGAGGGGTCTCAGGTGGCTCTGGGGGTCCTGGGGGGTCCCCAGGTGTGTCTGGGGGGTCCCAGGGGATCCTAGGTGGGGTCTGGGGGGGTCTCAGGTGGGTTTGGGATCCCCATGTGGGTCTGGGGGTCCTGGGGGGTCTCAGGTGGCTCTGGGGGGTCCCAGGGGATCCTAGGTGGGGTCTGGGGGGTCTCAGGTGGCTCTGGGGGTCCCAGGGGGTCCCCAGGTGTGTCTGAGGGGTCTCAGGGGATCCTAGGTGGGGTCTGAGGGGTCTCAGGTGGCTCTGGGGGGTCCCTGAGCTCCGCTGTCCCCGCAGGAGTTCAAGGTGGAGGTGGAGAAGTCGTTCCTGTACACGCTGTACCACTCCCTGCACCACTACAAATACCACACCTTCCTGCGCTGCAAGGACGAGGTGAGGCCACCTGGGACACCTGGGGGACACCTGTGTGTCACCTGTGTGTCACCTGGGGGACACCTGGGCCACCCCCTGTCACCTGGGCCACCCTTCTGTCCCCATGCCCCCCATGCCCCCCACACCTTCCTGCGCTGCAAGGACGAGGTGAGGCCACCTGGGACACCTGGGGGACACCTGTGTGTCACCTGTGTGTCACCTGGGCCACCTGGGTGTCACCTGTGTGTCACCTGTGTGTCACCTGGGCCATCCCTCTGATCCCCCACATCACTTCTCTGTCCCCTCACGCTGGCCACCCCACTGACCCTTCCCTGTCCGTGTGTCCCTTCCCTACTGACCCTTCCCTGTCCGTGTGTCCCTTCCCTGCTGACCATTCCCTGTCCGTGCGTCCCCTCCCTGCTGACCGCTCCCTGTCCCACTGACCGTTCCCTGTCCCTCTGTCCCCTCCCTGTCCGTGTGTCCCCTCCCCTCTGACCGGTCCCTGTCCGTGTGTCCCCTCCCTGTCCATGTGTCCCCTCCCTCTGACCGGTCCCTGTCCGTGTGTCCCTGTCCATGTGTCCCCTCGTGCTGACCGCTCCCTGTCCGTGTGTCCCCTCCCTCTGCCCATTCCCTGTCCGTGTGTCCCTGTCCGTGTGTCCCCTCCCTCTGACCGCTCCCTGTCCGTGTGTCCCTGTCCGTGCGTCCCCTCCCTCTGACCGTTCCCTGTCCGTGTGTCCCCTCCCTGTCCGTGTGTCCCTGTCCATGTGTCCCTGTCCCTCTGACCGGTCCCTGTCCGTGTGTCCCTGTCCCTCTGACCGTTCCCTGTCCGTGTGTCCCTGTCCGTGTGTCCCCTCCCTCTGACCGCTCCCTGTCCGTGTGTCCCCTCCCTGTCCGTGTGTCCCTGTCCGTGTGTCCCTGTCCGTGTGTCCCTGTCCGTGTGTCCCCTCCCTCTGACCGTTCCCTGTCCATGTGTCCCCTCCCTGTCCGTGTGTCCTGTCCCTCTGACCGCTCCCTGTCCGTGTGTCCCCTCCCTGTCCGTGTGTCCCTGTCCGTGTGTCCCTGTCCCGCTGACCGCTCCCTGTCCGTGTGTCCCCGCAGACGACGGCCATCGAGGGCCGCGCCGAGGACCTGGGCCAGGAGGAGGTTGTGCAGCGCTGCATGCGCAACCAGCCCTGGCTCGAGCGCCTCTTCGACTCCTTCAGCGACCTCCTGGCCCAGGCGCGCGCCAAGTGCGCCTGAACCCCCCCCAAAACGGGGATTCCCCCCCCCCCGGCCCCCCAAAAAAAACCGGGGTGACCCCCCCGGGATGGAGAGGGGACAACGCCGGGACAAGGACTGAACCTCCTGCCACGGGGATGGACGGACGGACGGACGGAGCTGCCGGGATGGGGACACATGGACCCCCCCACCCCCACAGTGGGACACCCCAAAATACGGGGGACACCCCCCTAAAGTGGGGACACCCCCCCCCTAAAAGATGGGGACCCTCCCTTCCCCAAAACCGGGGTGACAGCCCCGGGATGGAGGGGGGACAAGGACGGAACCTCCCGCCATGGGGACGGAGCTGCCGGGACGGGGACACCAATGTGGGGGAGACCCCAGCAAAATACGGGGACACCCCCCCAAAAACGGGGATCCCCCTAAAAATGGGGGGACCCCCCCCAAAAGATGGGGGATTCCCCCCAAAAATGGGGTGAGAGCCACAGAACAGCAGCGGGGACAAGGACTGACCCTCGTGCCATGGGGACACCAATGTGGGGGAGACCCCCCCCCCCAAAAATACGAGGACCCCCCCCTTAAATATAGGGACCCCCCCAGAATATGGGGACCCCCCCAAAATTTGAGAACTCGCCCAAAATCTGGGATCCCCCCCCCTCCAAAAATGAGGTGACACCCCCAGAATGGCAGAGGGGACAAGGTCCCACCATGGGGACACCAATGTGGAGGGGGCGCCCCAAAATATGGGGGGACCGCCCCCCCAAAAAATTGCACCCCAAAATATGGGGGGACCACCCCCCAAAAAATTGGGACCATCCCCAAATCCCCTCAAAATGGGAAAATGGGGGGGGGGGTTTGGGATAAGGATTGAAGCTCCTGGGATGGGAATGGGGACACACCTGAGACCCCCCCCCACCCACCAGGGCACCCCAAAATTCGGGGGGGGTCCCCAAAAATGGGAGGGGGCACGCCCAGGAATTGGGGGATCCCCTGTGGGTGGGAGGGCCCCCCCAAAAATGAGGACACCCCAAAAACGGGGACAGCTCTGGGGGAACCCCCCCCCCATTTCCTGACAGGGTTGGGGACCCCCCCCAGGTGACAACGACCCCCCCAAAATTGGGGGACACCTCCCCCCACGAGCTGCACCCCAAAAATGGTGACCCCCGCCCCCCCCCCTTTGAGGACAGCCCTCCCCCCAAAATTGGGGCACCCCCTTTTTAGGGACCCCCCCCAAAATCACCCAGCAGGGTCCGTGTGTCCCCCTCCCCCTTTTTCTCTGGGGTGGGGGGGCACAGATACAGGGACCCCCCCCCCAAAAAATAACAAGAGAGGTGTCCCCACCCCCACCCGAATCGGGGGGTCCCCCAAAAAACGCCCCCCCCGGCGGAGCCCCCCTATTTATATATATGTATAAATGTCTATTAGCAGCCCCCTCTCTCCGCCCGGGGGGGGCCCCAAGTTTGGAGGGGGTCCCTAATTTTTTTTTTGGGGGGGGGGCGCCCCAACATCGGTGTCCCCCTTGGGCTCCCCCAAAATCCCAGGCAGCCAACAGGTTTTTTTTGGGGTGGGGGGGGGGGGGTCCCCCCAAAATTTGCCCCCCCCCCGCCCTTTCCGGGACCACCCCTCACCCCCCCCTCGAGGGGAAGCTGTACATAAATTTGGGGGGGGGGGGGGGGGGGGGGGGGGCTCATGGGGGGGGTCCAAAATTGGGGTGGGGGGGGGGGCCCTGCCAAGGGATGGGGAGGGGTCCCCAAAATCACCATCAGCCCCCCCCACCCCCCCTGCCGAGCTATTTATTGCCAAGTTACCCCTCCCCACCCCCCCCGGATGAATTTGGGGGGGGTTAAAAGGGAGGGGCCACCCCCCCCCCACCCACCCCCTCCCCCCCGTTCCCCGGGATTTTGGGGGGTGCGGGGACCCCCCCTTATCCCCCCCCCCTTCCCCACCCGGGATTTTGGGGAGGGGGGGCTGTAAATAGTGTATATGGTCAAAGTCTCTATGTATCATATTGTATTTGCCCCCCCAACCCCCCCCCCGGGGGTCGCATTTGCCCCCCCCCGGGGCAGTTCCCCCCCCTCCCTCCCCCCCCGGGGCATTTATACCCCCCCAGGGGTACATTTACCCCCCCCTCCCCCCCCCTTCTGCCCCAAAATTTGCCCCCCCTGGGTGGGGTCAAATCTCCCCCTCCCCAGGTGTCCAACACACAACCCCTCCCCCACCGTGGGGGGCTTATTTCCTCCCCTCCCCCTCCCAATTTGGGGGGGGGGGGGGCGCTTCTCTCCTTTCCCCCCCCCTCCCCCTCCTCCACCCTCTCCCCATTTTTTTGTTCATTTCGGGGTTTTTTTTAATTATTATTATTATTATTATTATATATATTGGGGCCCCTCCCCCCCACTCCTTCCCCCCTTTCCCTCCCCCCCCCCCGCGGGGTTTTTGGGGGGGTGGGGGGGGGGTTTGAGGGGCCCCCCCCCGGTACCCCCCCCCATTTTCTACGGTGTATCGTGACGGGCGTGTCGTGGGTGTTGCCGAGACCTTTTTATCGTTCCCGAGGCTCCGCGAGTTTTTTTGGGGTGAAAAAAGGGGAATTTGGGGAGGTGGGGGGGTGGGGAGAGTCACGATTTTTGGGGGGGAGGTCACACAATTTGGGGGGTGGGGTCAGATTTGTGGGAGTCACTCAACTCTGGTTTGAGGGTCCCATAATGGGGGTCTCGTTTTTGGGGTGGGACGTCAGATTTTAGGGTTCACCATTTGGGGAGATTGTGAAAATAGAGCTCAGATTTTGGGGGGGTTGTGTGAGTTTTGGGGGGGCTCAGTCTCGGGGTTGAATTTTTTTGGGGGAGGTCGCACAATTTGGGGGAGTTTCTTGATTTGGGGAGGGGGTCTGAGATTCCCAAAATACAAATACACAACACAGGACCCCCCAAATTCCCACAGAATCCCCTGCAAGGATTTGCTGTGCCCATGGCAGCTTTAAGGAATCCAAGCACTCCAGGGCTCTTTTTCAATCATTTTCCTCACCATTTTTCCCTTTTTTACTCACATTTCCCACCCTTTTCCCCTCAAGTTTCCACCATTTTTCCTCTCATGCTTCCCACCCTTCTGTCCCCTCACATTCCCCATCATTTTTGGCCTCATGGTGTCTGCATTTTTCCCTTTCTCTTTTACACCCATTTTTCCTCCTCTTTCCTGTCTTTTTCCCTCATGTTTCCTTCCCTTTTCTCCCCTCACTTTTCCCACCATTTCTCCCCTTCTGTTTCATCCCTTTTTGTCCTCTCATTTCCCATCATTTTCACTCAAATTTATTGTCCTTTCCCCTCCCATTTCCTGCCTTTTCTCCCCTCACGTTTCCCCCCCTTTTTCTCCTCACATTTCCTTCCCTTTTCTCCCCTCACATTTCCCACTTTTTCTCCCCTTCTGTTTCATACCTTTTCATCCTCTCATTTCCCATCCTTTTCCCTCAGGTTTATTGTCCTTTTTGCCTTCAATTTGCTGCCTTTTCTCCCCTCACATTTCCCCAATTTCTTCCCTCACGTTTCCTCCCTTTTCTCCCCTCACGTTTCCCGCTCTTTTTCCCCTCACATTTCCTTCCACTTTCTCCCTCATTTTTCCCCATTTCTCCCCTTCTGTTTCATACCTTTTCATCCTCTCATTTCCCGTCCTTTTTGCTCAACTTTATTGTCCTTTTTGCCTTCCTTTTGCTGCCTTTTCTCCCCTCACATTTCCCCCCAATTTCTTCCCTCACGTTTTCCTCCCTTTTCTCCCCTCATGTTTCTCGCTCTTTTTCCCCTCACATTTCCTTCCCTTTCTCCCCTCACATTTCCCACCATTTCTCCCCTTCTGTTTCATCCCTTTTTGTCCTCTCATTTCCCATCATTTTCACTCAAATTTATTGTCCTTTTTACCTTCAGTTTGCTGCCTTTTCTCCCCTCACGTTTCCCGCTTTTTCCCCTCACATTTCCTTCCCCCTTCTCCCCTCATGTTTCCCACCATTTCTCCCCCTTCTGTTTCAAACCTTTCCTTCCTTTCCTTTCCCTCCTTTTCACTCCACTTTATTCTCCTTTTTCCCTCCCATTTCCCACCTTTCTTTCCCCTCATGTTTCCCCCCCTTTTCTCCCCTCACGTTTCCCGCTCTTTTTCCCCTCACGTTTCCTTCCCTTTTCTCCCCTCACATTTCCCACCATTTCTCCCCTTCTGTTTCATAACCTTTTCATCCTCTCATTTCCTGTCCTTTTTGCTCAAGTTTATTGTCCTTTTTGCCTTCCGTTTGCTGCCTTTCTCCCCTCACGTTTCCCGCCCTTTTCTCCCCTCACATTTCCCCCCCTTTTCCCCTCACATTCCCCACCATTTTCTCCCCTCACATTTCCCGCCCTTTTCTCCCCTCACATTCCCCACCATTTTCTCCCCTCACATTTCCCCCCTTTTCTCCCCTCATGTTTCCCCCCTTTTCTCCCCTCATGTTTTCCACCCTTTTCTCCCTCATGTTTTCCCCCCTTTCCCCCTCACATTTCCCGCCCTTTTCTCTCCTCACATTTCCCACCTTTTCCTCCTCACTTTTTCCCACCCACAATTCTCACTTTGACCCCACCAAGTTCCTCTGCAAGCCTTAGCGTAATTGCTTCCAAATTCTTTCAAAAATGGTGAACTTTATCCATAGGTAGAGCTCCCTCTATGGTGCAGTCCTTATCAACTCTGTAGTCAATTTAAGTAAGCTCGTTGTTTCATTTAAAAAAGATACTAGATATCAAACTAATATATATAATAGACATTAACAATATTTATTTAATATTCATAACATATATTCCTAATGTGTATATTTTCCTAAAATACCTAATATATATTAATAATATATATATGTTACTAATATATACACGTTAGTAACATATATATATATATAATTTATCTACCTTGTTTAAATTATATCTATAAAGTAATTAATTTTAAAGAATTATAGGGGCTTCAGAGCGGTCTGTGGCTGGGCTTGGATCCAACCACACCGACTCCTCCCCGAGGATTTCAGAGAGCCAGGTCCGGGCACTGAGGATCCTTCTCTGTGGCCTGCAAAATTTCAGATATTTCAGAATATTTCAGGTTCTGTGACAGAAGCAGAGCCCACACGAGCCCAAAAGGACCAGCAGATGCATTGGGGCCACGTGGCCACCACAGCTCCTCTTACCTTCCTGCCAACAGATGGACTTGGAGCGGCTGCTGAGGCCATCCAGAGCCATCAATCAGCTTTTTGTGTCTTGAGTGCCTTGAAAAGATGTCCCAGGAGCTTCCCCAGGACCAGGATCTGGATCTCTGTCCTCATTTTGACCAGCCTGGGCGAGGCAGGAGGAAGAGCAGAAGGGCTGAGGGTGGGCAGGAGCTCCAGGGGTGATTCCAGACCACCTCAGGGGCTGTGGGAATGGATCCCTATCGGTCATGGCTGTGCTTTGAGAGGGCCTTCAAAAGCCAGGGCATCCTTTGCATGATGATGATGATGACGACGATGATGATGATGACGACGATGATTCAGCAGGTGTTGGAGTTGGTGTCCCTGGCAAGCCCAAGATGTGAAGGTCCCTCTCTGCTCAGTGGCACCAGCAGCACAGCCAGCGCAGGGTTGATTCTTGCTGATCACTCAGGGCCCTGAGGATCAGGCTGGTCTGAGCTGCCAGGGCACGGATGGAGGGATCCTCGTCTTGTGCTTCCATTCTGCCAAGTTCTACAACAAAAATGGAGCCCGGATGAGGCCTTGTTGGAAGCGTTTCCCTCCCTTTCCTCCCCTCACATTTCCCCCCCATTTCTGCCCTCACCTTTCCTACCCTTTTCTCCCCTCACCTTTCCTACCCTTTTCTCCCCTCACGTTTCCCTCCCTTTTCTCCCCTCACGTTTCCCTCCCTTTTCTCCCCTCACCTTTCCTACCCTTTTCTCCCCTCACCTTTCCTACCCTTTTCTCCCCTCATGTTTCTCTCCCTTTTACTCCCCTCACCTTTCCCTCCCTTTTCTCCCCTCATGTTTCCCTCCCTTTTCTCCCCTCACGTTTCCCTCCCTTTTCTCCCCTCACCTTTCCTACCCTTTTCTCCCCTCACATTTCCCGCCCTTTTCTCCCCTCACCTTTCCCTCCCTTTTCTCCCCTCACGTTTCCCTCCCTTTTCTCCCCTCACGTTTCCCTCCCTTTTCTCCCCTCACATTTCCCACCCTTTTCTCCCCTCACATTTCCCTTTATTCCCCTCATCATAATCCCCCAAGGCTCCCCACTCACTGGAGAGGACGGCAGCCATGGTCTCCTTGTTCCGCTCTGTCAGGTGTCGCGCAGCGAGCCCTGGGCACAGAGCTCCATCAGCCCCTGCTCCTCATCAACATGGCCGCCCTGCCCTCCCCTCAGCAGCCCGGGGCTGGAACCAGCCAAGGTGGCCACCAAAGCCACCTGTGATGGCAGGGAGGGCCCAAGAGGGACCCTGGGGACTGGGACTCACCATAGAACCTGAGGGCCGCCTCTCGCAGCGGGGCCTGAGGGCTCAGCAGGTAGCGCTGGCTGTCCCGCACAAATTGTTCAGCCCTGCTGCTCTCCTTGGCCAGCTGGAGAGAGGACAGAGGTGTGGGCATTTGTCAGAGCAGCCCCATGGCTCAGAGGCCTCCCTCATCCCAGGGCCATGGAGGGGACATGGAGGAGGCTCCTGTTCTTGAGCCAGGGGCGAGGGTGCAGCTCCAGGCTTTGGGCCCACGTGCAGAGCTCACATCCCTCCCATCCCTCTCCCAGCCTGGGGCTCATCCTCACCAAGCACTCGCCCATCTTCCATAGCTGCTCTTTCTGTGCCAGCTCCTTCAGCTCTTTCCACTTGAGGAGCTCTGCTACAGCCACAAGGGCTGCCTTGGAGGCCTGGGGGACAAAAGCTGTGAGGTGGCACCAGGGCCTGTGGAAAGAGCCCAGGCCCCAATGGCCGGGACCCCTGAGGGGCGTCAGTGACCATTTCTGGGCCGCTGCTCAGACATCGGTACCTTGGCCACGCTGGGGGCCTGGTCACTCATGTGAAGAACAAGCTGGACCAGGGGCTTCCATGACTTTCTCCTCATGGCTTTCTTGTCCCTCCATGTGGTTTTGCCCAGCAGCTCTCTGAAGAGGGAGATGGAGCGCTCCCGCAGACACTCTTCCTCCTGGTTAGGGAGGAGGAGAGGTGAGCTTTGCACACAGCGGTTTCCTGCCCGCGCCCAGGAGGGGCTGAGATGAGGTTTCCTGCCCTTTTCTCCCCTTAAATTTCCTTCCTTTCTCTCCCCCCCCCTCACTTTTCCCACTCTTTTCCCCCTCATGTTTCCCTTTTCCCCTCACCTTTCCTGCCTTTTTCCCCTCACGTTTCCTGCTCTTTTCCCCCCCTCACGTTTCCCACTCTTTTCTCCTCTCACATTTCCCACCCTATGTTCCCCACCATATTTTCCCCTCACATTTCCTGCCCTTTATTCCCCTCCTGTTTCCCTCGCTCTTTTCTCCTCTCACATTTCTGCCCTTTTCCCCTCACACTTCTCTCCCTTTATCTCCCTCACATTTCCCTCCCTTTTTCTCCCCTCACCTTTCCCTCCCTTTTCTCCCCTTCACATTTCCTGCCCTTTTCTCCCCTCACCTTTCCTTCCCTTTTCCCACATTTCCCTTTTCCCTTTACCTTTCCCACCCTTTTCTCCCCTCACCATTCCTGCACTTTTCTCCCCTCACGTTTCCCTCCCTTTTCTCCCCTCATGTTTCGCTCCCTTTTCTCCCCTCATGTTTCCCTCCCTTTTCCCACATTTCCCTTTTTCCCCTCACCATTCCTGCCCCTTTTCCCCCTCACGTTTCCCTCCCTTTTCTCCCCTCACATTCCCGCCTTTTTCCCCTCACATTTCCCACCCTTTCTCCCCTCCCCTTCCCCACCATTTTGAGACCAAAGTCCAAGCTCCAGGCTCCCAACCCAGAGCGGACAGAAGCCCAGCTGGGCTGCAAAGCCCAGAATCCATCCCAGGAGAGCCCAGGGGAGCAGGACCTGCTCCCAGTGCTGCTCCCAGGGCCCCTCTGCAGGCTCAGGCTCAGCCTTACCGCATCAAAGAGGCTGCAGAGCCTGTGCACGGCCTTCAAAGCCATGCTGCTGGCCTCTTTCTTCTTCAGCTGCCCCAGAATGTTGTGGATGGTGCCCAGGGCCATCGCTGAAATTTCCCAAGACCAATGTCCCAGGAATTTCAGCATCTCGGGCAGGAGGTTTTTCATTGTTTTTGCCTGCGTACAAGACGGTTTCCATTCTGTGAGAATTTCTGGGCCTGCTCAGCTCCCAAAAGAGCCACCAGGCCACACCATGGCAGGCAGGGCGTTCAGAGCAGTCACCCCAGCAGCTGACTCCCAGCCCAACCAAGCCACCATCTTCTCTGAGACCTCAGAGTCCAGGTGCCACATTCTGCCCCTGACAGATGCCTGCTCACCGTCTCGGCGCTCTCCGACAGCGTCTCCAGAGCCCTGAGCACCAGAGGGACCATTTCCATCTTTGGTGAACTCAGAAGGCTCAAGTTCTTGTAGAGTGGCCTTATTCCATCCGCCAGCATGTTATCGTTGGCCAGCACCTGGGAAAAAAGCAGCAGAGAGCTGGCAGGGCTCCCCTGGCACGGCTGAGGGCGAGGGCACGGGGGCTTTTCCTGCGGACTCACGTATAAGAAAGCCAGGCATGACTTCTGCTCCGCGGTGAAGATGTTGCCGTGCCAGATGTGGACTTGGACCTGCAGCTCCTTCAGAACCTTCTCCAGAGTCTGGCGCGCAGAGAACATGGCCGTCCACAGACCGACTTTGTCACTGCAAGGCAGAGCGCCGTCAACACGGCGGCCTCGGCTACCACCCGCCCTGCCTGGCCTTGGGTGCCCTTGGGTCTGGCAGCCCCAATCTCCCCACAGGGAAAAAGCTCTCCAGGTGGACAGGGCCAGTACCTGAAATCCGGTGGGGCCTCCAGAGCTGTCGTGATGACCTTGTCAGGCCAGTTATTCACCAGGAAGACGATGAGGGAGTGAAAGCTGTCAGCGGTTGCTGTGTTTTTCTTGTTACAATACTGAAAGATGTGTCTCACAACCTTTGGCACCTGCAGGGAACACAGGTCAGGGTGGTGTTGCTGTATCTTGGGCTGCCCTGCCCATCCCTTTGTCAGGATTTAAATAATGCAGTTAACTCATCTCAAAGCACTGCCAAAGAAGGAAAATCTGACATCAAATAAGTCACCACACCAGGCACAGATGGCAAAAAGGTGTTAATTCCAGATCTGAACGGAGGTTTGGAATCAGCACCCTGGACAAAATGCCAGGGAAAAGCGCAGACAGCACCAAGAGCAAGAGCAGGTGAGGCAGATCTGGCTAAGCTGCCTCCAGGTGGCTTCAGGAGCATCCCTTTGAGAGGGAGGGAGGGAGGCAGGAACCTGACAGGGCTCAAAGGCAAAGCAATCCCAGCACAGGTCACTTACATCCGTCAGCCACATCTCAGGGCAATTCATGACCTCCTCCAGAAACTCCCCCGGCCCATCCTTGTTCATGAGGTTGGAGCGTCCCAAGATCTCAATGGCCTCGAGGACGACTCCTGTCCTCTCATCTGGCGCGAGGTATCTCCCAAAGGCCTGGGGCAGGAAGGAAGGGAGCAGAGGCCAGTGCCAGCCAGTGCCCTTTTCCTCCCTCATGTTTCCCATCCTTTTTCACCCTCATGTTTCCTGCCCTTTTCTCCTCTCATGTCTCCTGGCCTTTTCTCCCCTCACATTTCTCCCACTTTTCCCCCTCATATTTCCCCCACTTTTCCCCCTCACGTTTCCCACCCTTTTTCTCCCCTCACATTTCCCCCTCTTTTCCCCCTTCATGTTTCCCACCCTTTCCCCCCTCACATTTCCTGCCATTTTCTCCCCTCATATTTCCCGCCATTTTCTCCCTGCACATTTCCCGCCATTTTCTCCCCTCACCTTCCCCACCATTTTCTCCCCTCACCTTCCCCACCATTTTCTCCCCTCACCTTCCCCACCATTTTGTGCCCTCACATTTCCCACCCTTTCCTCCTCCCATTTCCCGCCCACAATTTCTCACAATTCTCATTTCACCAGGGACCTCCCCGCTGGTTCTGTGCCCCATTGCACACACAAATCCCCCTGCTGATGCCCCAGGGGAGAGCCCCAGCAAGGTGGGATGGCTCCATACCTGAACTTTGCAGGCTCTGGACGCGTTCACCCAGGAGGTGATCTCAGATTCCCAGTGTTCTGGGGGCTGGACACAACTCTCTGCCATGTCACCTAAAGAGAGGTGATGGTGGCACCCACACCAAGAACAAGGGCCCATCACAAGGCCAAGGAGATAAAGAGGTGTATGTGGGGAATGCAGCCCGCCACGGCTTCTCTTACATTTCTGCTCAGAGAGGAACGTCATGAGGGTGCAGAGAATTTCCACCACCGTTGAGATGCTTTCCTGTGGCTTGAACAACTTGAAAAACAGATGGCTCAGCAGCTTCCCCAGGGCTGGCATCTCGATCTGTCCTCTGGGAGCATCATCGTCCTCATCTTCATCAGCCTGTCCTCTGGGAGCATCTTCGTCCTCATCTTCATCATCCTGTCCTCTGGGAGCATCATCATCCTCATCTTCATCATCCTGGGGCAAGCAGGGCAAGAGCAGAAGGGTTGAGGTGAGGTCTGAAGGCATTTGGGGCTGTGGCTGTACCAGGACGCAGGGATGGAGGGTGAGCAGTCCTTACCTCCTTGGTGGCAATGACAGCCAGCAAATGGCTCACCAGCTTAATCCTGTCCATGGCCCTCTCCTGCACTGCTGCCAGGTCAGAGAACAGGTAATCCAGCAGAACCTGCCGACAGAGAAGAAAAAGAAAAAGTTCTTTCTGTCTCGAGAAAGAACTTTTGCAGATAACAAGCGATTAAATGTCAGTGCACGACTGATAAGAGCTACAGCGTCCCATTGGGAGATGCCCCGCCCAGGGGGAGGAGCCGAGCATTTATAACCCACAAGTTCTAAAACATCAGCACAGCTTTCTCCACTGGATTGCCCAGAAAAAAACAGCAGCTGCTTCTTCTTCCACTAGACCACCAGAAGAAGAATAAATCCTTTTCTACAGCACCCCCTGCTCCAACAAAACCACACCTGACACTTCAGGAGGACTGCAGCCACAATTGCAATTGGACTGCTACCAACACAAGTGTCAGGTTGGGTTCTGACTCTGTCAGTGTTATTCTAGTGTACTGCATTGTTTATTTTATCTTTTTTTTTTTAAAGAACTGTTATTCCTGCTCTTTTTTTTTTTTTTTTTTTTTTTTTTTTTTTTTTTTTTTTTTTTTTTTTTTGCCTGAGCGCCCCTTCATTTAAAATTTATAGAAATTCAGAAAAGTAAAGAAAGTTTACAATCTCCATTTCAGGAGAAGCTTAGCAGACTCCTGTCTTTCCAAACCAAGACACTGACACCAACCCCAGCAGCAACAACGTGGCTCCTCTCCTGAGAAACACTTGCACCGTCCTATTTTCTTCCCTATTAAAGAACTGTTATTTCCTGCTCCCTTTTTTTTTTTTTTTTTTTTTTGCCTGAGAGCCTCTTCATTTAAAATTTATAGCAATTCAGAAAAGTAAAGAAAGTTTACATTCTCCATTTCAGGAGAAGCTTAGCAAACTCCTGTCTTTCCAAACCAAGACACTGACACCAACCCCAGCAGCAGCAACGTGGCTCCTCTCCTGAGAAACACTTGCTCTATCCTATTTTCTTCCCTATTAAAGAACTGTTATTTCCTGCTCCCTTTTTTTTTTTTTTTTTTTTTTGCCTGAGAGCCCCTTCATTTAAAATTTATAGAAATTCAGAAAAGTAAAGAAAGTTTACAATCTCCATTTCAGGAGAAGCTTAGCAGACCCCTGTCTTTCCAAACCAGGACACAAACAGCAGCAACACGGCCGCTCTCCTGAGGAACCCTTGCAGCCTCCCTCCAGGCTCCCTCTGCCCTCGAGCAAATCCTCCAGGGAGGCTCCTCCAGGACAAGACTGGACACAACCCCGAGCTCCTTCCCCTCCAGAGTGAGGAACACCCGGAGCTGCTCCTTCCACCTTCCCCACAGTCCAGACCTCCAAGATGTTCTGCAGCATCTCGTAGCTTTTGGTGCCGGGGGAGTTGAGCACCATCATCTCCAGCATGGTGTCCATGGAGAGCAGGGCCTGCAAGGGTGGCAGAGAGCGGGTGGCCGTGATGCTGCTGTCCCTGCCACCCCAGGACACTGATCTGGACTCGCAGTGGGAGGGGAGGGATGCAGGAACAGGGCGCGTGCTGGGGGCAGAGCAGCCAGCGGCGCTGGAGCCCAGCAAGGGACGAAGGAACGAGGGTTGGAAAGTGAAGCTCAGAGTGGATCTTGAGTCCAGGAGCAGCCCAGAAGGACGGGGGGCTCCTCAAGTTCTCCCAGCACTCACCCGAGTACAGAGGGCCTCTTCCTCCTCTGGCATTGCCGAGCACGGGCGAAGGAAAAAGACGCTGTTGAAGCAGAGCCTTAAAATCTTTTTGGTGTCCAGCGCTGCCCCGATGGTGCTGCCGAGAGAGGAGGGGCCCAGTTGGACACTGGTGATGGGAGCAGCACCTCAAGGTCTCGCTGAAGGGTGCTGCGTTTCTCAATTTTCCATTGAAAAATGGGAATTGGGAGGGAAGAAAGAGTGGGAAAAGTGAGAGGGAATAAAGGAGGGCGGGCAGGGTCTGAGGGCCCTTGGGTCGGTACCTCAGTCCGGCAAAGGCGAGCATGGCGAGGCGTGGCAGCCGATTGCAAATCTCATCCCTGGGCTCCAATTCAGCAGCGTCTGCAGGGCACAGCTGGGCTAGAACATGGCAGCTGCCACCACAGCCACGTCCTGCCCCTCGCAGGATAATGAGGGTCCCTGCCCCTCACCTGGATCATCTCCACCAGGTTGTATTTGCTGCAGAATTCGATCAGGTCCTCGCAGAAATCGTGGAGCATGGCGTCCCTGCACAGGCTGGAGATGCTGTGCAGGAACTCCTCCTTCTGCTCCTCGTCCTGGAACTGGGGGGACAGTGACAACGGGACGGCGTCAAGAGGGGACACTCAGAGCCCTGAGAGAGCAGAGCCAGCAGCAGGCACAGCCACCCTCCAGCCCCGGTACCTTGCTGGGGTCGGTGGCAAAAGCGTGGATGAACTCCACGGAATGTCGTGCATAAACAGGATCCAGCTGTTATCTGACAGAGAGGGAGAGAAGGGAGAGTTGCAGGGAGGGCTGTGACGGGAGAGGGGAAGGAGCAGAAAATGGGTCCCCTTTGCTGCTGGGGCCCAGCCCAGCCCAGCCCCTCAGGGCCCCTCACTCACTGAGATGCTCCACCATGGTCATCTCGATGGGCTCCTTTGCAGATCTCCTCTTTTTAGGAGCCTCCGCCTTCTCCCAGCCCACCCTGGGCCGACTTGGAGATGTCTCCTCCATTCTACAGGAGAATGGATGACTCTAAGGAAGGGGGGATAGGTGGGGTCAGGTGAAAATCTGATGGATTCAGGGCAAGTCGTGGGCTGTGCTCGCGGGTTTGGTGCCAGCTGCGCGCTCCCGTCCTGTCTGGTCGCTGTCCTGACGGACACTGAGGGCCGGGGGCTGCTCTCATGCCAACAAGTCCTGGTGGCAGGGGAGGTGTCACAGAGGGTCCATTGTGACACCCCCGGTGCTCCCCACCGAACGTTCCATGTGCGGATCCCTCCTATATCGTTCATTACATAGGGAATAATTTCTTTTATATTACGTAGAGAATCATTTTATTTCTAGAGAATAAGTTATTGAGAGCAGCAATGAAATGAAGGAAGAGTCCCGAGCTGTCAGAGGTCGAGGATGGCAAAAAAAGACCAAGGGCTGTGAGGGCAGTGAGGGGGATGGACATGGAGACAGCCAGGAGGAGTGGAAGAATCAGGAGGAAATGCCAATTTTGGGAGGGAATATGAGGGGAGAAAAAGGCAGGAGCAAAAAGGTGGAAAGGGGAGGGGGAAAAAAAGTCGGGAAATGTGAGGGGAGAAAGGGTGGGAGAGGTGAGGGGAGAAAAAGGTGGGAAACATGAGGGGGAAAACGGGGGGAAATGTGAGGGGAGAAAAGGTGGAAAATGTGAGGTAAAAAATGGGAAATGTGAGGGGAGAAAAGTGGGGGAATTGTGAGGGTAGAAGGCCATGAAACATGAGGGGGAAAAAAAAGGTGGAAAATGTGAGGTAAAAAATGGGAAATGTGGGGGGAAATAGGGTGGGAAAAGTGAGAGGAAAAAATGGTGGGAAACGTGGGAAATGTGAGGGGGGAAAAAGCAGAAAATGTGAGGTAAAAAGAGGGAAATGGGAGGGAAAAAATGGTGGGAAAAGTGAGAAGAAAAAGTGGTGGGAAAGGTGAGAGGAGAAAAAAGTGGGAAATGTGAGGGGAGAAAAGAGTGAGGGGAAAAAAGGCAGAAAATGTGAGGTAAAAAAAATGGGAAATGTCGTGGAATAAATGGTGGAAAAGTGAGAGGGAAAAGTGTTCAGAAGCGTGAGGGGAGAAAAGGGGGGGAAACATGAGGAGAAAAAGGCAGAAAATGTGAGGGGGAAAGTGAGAAATGTGAGGGGGGAAAAGGGAGGGAAACGGTGAGGGAGAAAAGGGAGGAAAACATGAGGGGAAAATGGAAATGCGAGGGGAAAAAGGAGGAAAACAGGAGGGAAAAAGCCTAGAAATGTAAGGGGGAAAGGCAGGAAGTGTGAGAGGAAAAAGGGCAGAAAATGTAAAGGGGAAAGTGCGAAATGTCAGGGGAAAAGGGTGGGAAACATGAGGGGAGAAAAGGGCAGGAAATGTGAGGGGGGGAAAGGGCAGGAAATGTGAGGGGGGAAAGGGAGAAAAAAACGAGGAAAAAAGCCAGGAAATGTGAGGGGAAAGGCAGGAAGTGTGAGGGAAGAAAAAGGGAGGGAAACGTGAGGGAGAAAATGGGGGGAAAATATGAGGAGGAAATGGGAAACATGAGGGGGAAAAGAGAGGGAAATGTGAAGGGGAAAAGGGAGGGAAATGTGAGGGGGAAAAGGGAGGGAAATGTGAGGGGGAAAAGGGAGGGAAATGTGAGGAGAAAAGGGAGGGAAATGTGAGGGGGAAAAGGGAGGGAAATGTGAGGAGAAAAGGGAGGGAAATGTGAGATCTTCTCCTCCCCAGTTCCCTCCCCTGTCCCCGGTGCAATCCCAGGCTCCCCATTCCCAGATCCCCCCCAGTTCCAAGTCAGCCCCGTGCTCAAACATCCCCCAAATCCCAGACCCCAAATTCTCCCCAAATCCCAGGCGTCCCCCTGGGATCCCAAATCCCAGATTTTTTACTCACTGCACCAAGTGCAAGAATTTCTAATTTTATTGAGCAAAGCAAAAAGGGAGTGAGGGAGGTCTGGCAGGGACCCAAAGTGGAAGTTGGTGGGAGACCCCAACCCCGGGGTGTCCATGAGGGTCCAGGGGTGTCCAGAAGGTCCTGGTGGTTCCTCTGAGGTTCTCCTGGTGCCCCTGAGGTTCTGCTGAAGGTTCCTCAGGTCTGTGAGGGGTTCCAGAGGTGCCTGTGGGGTTCCAGAGGTGCCTGTGGGTTCTTGAGGGTCCTACAAGGTTTTTTAGGTGTCTCCAGGGTTCCATATGCACCTATGGGGTTCCAGAGGTGTCTACAGGTGTCTATGGGGTTCTAGAAGGGTCTATGGGGCTCTAGGGGTCTCTATGGGTTATTAGAGGTGCTTGGGGACACCTGTGGGCACACTTGGGGACACCTGGGCACACACCTGGGGGCACCTGGGCACACACCTGGGGGCACCTGGGCACACCTGGGGACACTTGTGGAGACCTGGGGGCACACCTGGGCACACCTGGGCACACCTGGGCGTACTTGGGGGCTCCTGGGGGAACACCTGTGGGTACCTGGGACACCTGGGCACACCTGTGGGCACACCTGGGTGCGCTGGGCACACCCAAGGGACACCTGGGAGCATTTGGGGACACCTGAGACACTTGGGGTTCACCTGGGCACACTTGAGGACACACCTGGGCACACCAAAACACACCTGGGCACACACCTGGGGACAGCTGGGCACACTTGTGGGCACATCTGGGGACACCTGGGCACACCTGAGGGTACCTGGGGCACCTGGGGCACACCTGTAGGTACTTGGGGACACCTGGGGGCACCTGGGCACACCTGGCCACACCCCCCTCTAACCCCTCCCCCCTTTTTTCCCCTCCCCCAGGAGACAAACCCACCCCAAACCCAGCACCCCCAAACCCCCTCCCCCCCCCAAACCCGAGCCTGCAGAAAAACCCCAAAAACCAAAAAACCCCAAAAACCAAAGAACCCCAAAAACCGAAAAACGCCTGTCCTGAAGGTTCCCCTGAAGGTCCTGCAGGTTCTCACTGCACCAAATTTGTGTCACAACTGCGAGTGAATGGACCCAAAACTCACCCGGATTTGGAGAATCCCTGAAGTCACCAACCCCGGGATGTCCCCGGCTCGGAGTTTGAGAAGTGGCAGCTCCAATTTTAAAATTCCAAAGATTTATTGAACCACAAGGAGGGAGTGAGAAAGGACAGACAGACAGGGACAGGTGCACCCGCCCATGCTCCTGACAACCCTCATATGTGTGGTGATAATGTGATGGGATCTGGGGGAGGAACAGAGGGATTTTGGGGTCAGAAGAGGAGATTTGGGATGAGGGGAGGGATTTGGGGTGGGAAAAGAGAAAGGAAAAAATGGTGGGAAATGTGAGAGGAAAAAGCCCTGAAAAGCCAAGACTCCTCCAGGATTTTCACCGATTTTGGGGACCCCCTCACCCCAAATCTCGAGCCAACACTTGGTCAGGACCTCCCCCAGATTTTGCTGTATATATTTTTTCAAATATAGTTTTAGGTTATAACACAATGTTAAAATAGAAACTATGTATGTGGGATAATTTTTTTAAGAAAGGGATGAGGTACTCGCACCAGAGATATGAAAGCGCCAATCACTTGTTTTTAAAATTTTAAAAGTCTAATAGTAATAAAATGTTTATAAACATAGTAATATAATTAGAGTAATAAAAATTTGGACATTTAGGATTTAGGACGAGACGATAAATTAAATCGGCCTTAAATTGGGAGGTGCAGACGTGTTGTCATTAAAGGACATTTCTGCTTCTTAATGAGCTGCTGAGAGTCTGTGAGGGGGAAAAAGGGAGGGAAAAGTGTGGGAAATATGGGGGGAAAAATGATGGGGAACATGAGAGGGAAAAGGGTAAGAAATGGGAGGGAGAAAGGGGAGGGATGGGGAAAAGAGGAGAAAATAGAAAAAATGTGAGGTGGAAAGTGGGAAGTCCGAAGGAAAAAGGGTGGGAAAAGAGAGGGGAAAAGGCAGAAAGTGTGAGAGGAAAAAGGGCAGAAAATGTGAGGGGGGAAAGGGTGGGAAACGTGAGGGGAGAAAGGGTGGGAAATGTGAGGGGAAAAAGAGCGGGAAATGTGAGGGGAGAAAAGGGCAGGAAACGTGAAGAGAAAAATGGCAGGAAATCTGAGGGGAAAAAGGCTGGAAATGTGAGGGGAGAAAAGGGCAGGGAACATGAGGGGAAAAGGGAGGAAAACAGGAGGAAAAAAAGGAAATGTGAGGGGAAAAGGGCGAGAAACATGAGGGGAGAAAGGGAAACTCGAGGGGAAAAGGACAAGAGAAAAGGGCAGGAAATATGAGGGGGGGACAGGGTGAGAAACATGAGGGGAAAAGGGAAGAAGTGTGAGATGAAAAAGGGCAGAAAATGTGAGGGGAAAAGGGCAGGAAACATGAGGGGGAAAATGAGGGCAAACGTGAGGGGAAAGGGCAAGAAGTATGAGAAGAAAAAGGGCAGAAAATGTGAGGGGAAAGTGAGAATTGTGAGGGGAAAAATAGTGAGAAATGTGAGGGGGAACAGGCAGGAAACATGAAGGGAGAAAAGGGAGGGAAACGTGAGGGGGGAAAAGGGCAGAAAACAGGAGGGTAAAAGGAAGAAAAACACGAGGAAAAAAGACAGAAAATGTGAGGGGGGAAGGCAGGAAGTGTGAGAGAAAAAGGGCAGAAAATGTGAGGGGAAAAGGGTGGAAAAACTGAAGGGAAAAAATGGTGGGAAACGTGAGGGAGGAAAGGCGGGAAACATGAGTACAAATGGAAAATGTAAGGGGGAGAATTACAGAAAAGTGAAAGGAAAAAATGCCAGGAAACATGAGGGGAGAAAAGAGTGGGAAATGTGAGGTAAAAAATGAGAAATGTGAGGCACAAAAGAGCGGGAAACGTGAGGTAAAAAATGAGAAATGTGAGGGGGAAAAGGGTGGAAAAAGTGAGAGGAAAAAATGTCAGGAAATGTGAGGGAGAAAATGGAGGGAACCATGAGGGGAAAAAGATCAGGAAACGTGAGGAAAAAAAGGGAAAATTGCAAGACAAACGACAGGAACCCAAGAGTCCCATGATCAGGGTCCTGCTCGAAATGTTTCCCTGAATAAATTCCTTTTTGGAACAAGACATCCAAGATTGTGGAGTTGGAGCAGTGAGGAGAAAAATCTGAGCCTGACCAGGAGAATCCAAAGCCATGGAAGATTCCCTCCACCTTTGCTCCCACAGAAAGGACCGAGAACCCATGGTAGGAAAAAAGATTTCAGCACAAGATGGAAAATTGTAAGTTTTACTCTTGTAAATTTTATTTTTGTGTGGCCAGGAAGATGGTGGCAGGGCCTGGGTGGGGTTCAGGGGGGATTGGGGTGGTTTTGGGGGATTTTGAGGGGGGTTTGAGGGGTTGAAAAGGGTTCTGAGGGGAAGATTGTGAGAGGGAGAAGGAAAAATGGGGTATGGGGTGATTTGGGGCAGAAACAGCAGGATTTGGGGGATTTGGGGCAGAAACATCAGGATTTGGGGGGATTTGGGGCAGAACCAGTAGGATTTGGGGGGATTTGGGGCAGAACCAGCAGGATTTGGGGGGATTTGGGGCAGAAACAGCAGGATTTGGGGGGATTCTGTGGATGGGATTGAGAGGGATTTGGGGATTTGGCCGTGTGGGTACTGGGAGGGATTTGGGGTGGGAATGGGGGATTTTTGGTGTGAGGATAAATTTGGGGTGCAGGGAGGGAATGTGGGGGCTTGGAGCAGGATTTGGGTTCAAAAGGGGCTCCTGGAGTGGAAAATTTGGATTGAGGGGGAAAAAGAGGGGGAGTGGGCAGAAAAGGGAATTTTGGGGTGGGGAAGGGTGAGGCTGGGACGTCCCTCAGAGGAAAATTGGGGTTTTAGGGTGAGAACTGGGGGGTGCCCCCCTTTCCTACCGTATTTATGGCATGTTGTGGGTGTTGTTGAGACCTTCTAATTGTTCCCAAGGCTCTGTGAGGTTTTTTTTGGGGAAAGGGGGGAATTTGGGGGAAATTGGGGCAGGACCGGGGGTGAATGGGATTTGGCAGGGAGGGACAGAGTTGGGGGTGGTTTTAGGAATGGAAGGGGTCAGATTTTGGGGGGTCAGATGGATTGAAGAGGGGGTCTCAAACCACAAAACCCTCACCAAAACGCACAGGGGACCCCCAAAATCCCCTCGGGATCCCCAAAATGCACCAAGGACACTCAAAATCCCCTCGGGACACCCCCCAAATGCACCCGGGACCTTCTGAAACACACCAAGGACCCCCCAAAATCCCATCAGGACCTCCCAACATGCACCTGGGATCCCCCAAAATCCCCTCGGGACCTCCCAAAATGCACTCGGGACCCCCCCAGATCCTCTCGGGATGCCCCAAAATCCCCTCGGGACCTCCCAAAACACATCTGGGACCCCCGAAATCCCATTGGGACCTCCCAAACCACACTTGGGACCCCCCCAAAATTGGCTCGGGACCTCCTAAACCGCTCTCAGCACCTCCCAAAATCTCCTTGGGACCCCCCAAAATGCACCTGGAATCCCCAGTATCCCCTCGGGACACCGCAAAATCCTCTCGGGAGCCTCCAAACCGCACTCGGGACCCCCCAGAATTTCTGGGGGTAGAAAAAAATCCCCTCGGGATCTCCCAAACCGCTCTCAGGACCCCCCGAAATTCCCTCCCGAAGCCCCCAAATCCACCCCCGCTTCCAGGGGGCGTGACCTCCCTTTAATATATTCAAACCCCGCCCCATGCGCGAGCGCACAGTCCCAATTCGTACGGAAAATGGGCGGGGCCAAAGCGCGGGCGTGGTCTAAGGGAGGGAGGGGCCGCTGTGATTGGGCGCGGTTGAGTATGGGGGCGTGGTCACGCTGGCGGCGTCGCCTGGCAACGGCGCGCGGCGCGGGTCCTCCCACCCGGTAGCGGCGCTACCCGTCATGCACCGCGAGGCCCACGCCCCCCAGCGGAGGGAGCGGAGGAGCCGCGTAAAATGGCGGCCGGGCCCGGGCGGGGGTCGGGGGATTTGGGGCGGTTTTGGGGGGTCCTGAGGGGGTCTGGAATGGGGACGGGGGTCTTGAGGGAAGTTTCTGAGGGGAGACAAGGGAGAAAAGGGGGTTCGAGGTGGTTTGGGGCGGGAACGGCGGCGTTTGGGGGGGGATCCGGGGGGCGGGAGGGGGCGGGGGGAGATGGGGAGGGGGCGTGAGGGAGGAGGGAGCTGAGGGGGTTTGGGGAATATTGAGGGATTTGGGGTGGGATTTGGGATTCGGGGCCGAAAAGGGGGATTTGGGGAATATTGAGGGGATTTGGGGGAGGTTGAGGGGATTTGGGGAATATTGAGGGGATTTGGGGTGGGATTTGGGGGTTTCGGGGAGATTGAGGGGATTTGGGGGAGATTGAAGGAGTTTGGGGAATATTGAGGGGATTTGGGGTGGGATTTGGGATTTGAGGGGGTTTGCGGTGCAGGAGGGGATTTGGGGTAAAAAAAGGAGGATTTGGGCTGGGATGGGAATTTGGGGTGTGGGGATGGATTTGGGGTTCTGGAAGGGATTTGGGGGAAGAAAATGTGGATTTGGGGTGGGAGGGGGAATTTGGGGGTTCTGGGAGAGATTTGGGAGAAGAAAATGAAGATTTGGGGGTTCTGGGAGGGATTTGGGGGAAGGAAAAGAGGATTTGGGGTGTGGGGAGGGGATTTGGGTGAGAAACGGAGGATTTTGGGTACAGGGAAAGGGCTTGGGCTAAAAAAGGCACATTTGGGATCTGGGGATGGGATTTGGGGGAGGATCAGAGGGATTTTGGGGTCAGAAGAGGAGATTTGGGATGAGGGGAGGGATTTGGGGGTGGGAAAAGAGGATTTGGGGCGGAATTGGATAATTTGGGGTGGGATTTTGAGGGAGAAATTGAGGATTTAGGGAAAAAAAGAATTTGTGGGGGACAGGGAGGGGATTTTGGGCTGGGAATTGAGGATTTTGGGGAGAAATTGAGAATTTTGGGGTAAAAATGGGAACTGAGGTGGAATTTGGGCAGGATTGGGGATATTTGGGGTGGGGTTTAGGACAGGGAGGAGAATTTTGGGGCAGGAATTGAAGATTTTGGGGAGAAACTGAGAATTTTGGGGTAAAAATGAGGAACAAAGGTGAGATATGGGTGGGGTTTAGTACAAGGAAGAGAATTTGTAGGGTAAGAATTGAGATTTTGAGACCGAAAAATGAAAATTTAGGCTGAAAAAAAAAAAGGGGAAAAATTTGGGAATTTAACCAGAGGGAGAAATTGGGTAGAAAACCACAATTTTGGGGTACAAAATCCCAATTTAAATTGGGGTACAAAACCCCAATTTTGGGTAGAAAACCTCAATTTAAATTGGGGTACAAAATCCCAATTTTGGGGTACAAAATCCCAATTTTGAGGTAAATCCCAATTTTGGGGTACAAAATCCCAATTTTGGGGTAAAAAATCCCCATTTAAATTGGGGTAGAAAATTCCAATTTTGGGGTACAAAATCCCAATTTAAATTGTGGTAGAAAATCCCAGTTTTGGGGTAGAAAATCCCAATTTTGAGGTACAAAATCCCAAATTTGAGGTACAAAATCCCAATTTAAATTGTGGTAGAAAATCCAGTTTTGGGGTAGAAAATCCCAATTTTGAGGTACAAAATCCCAATTTTGGGGTACAAAACCCCAATTTTGGGGTACAAAATCCCAATTTAAATTGGGGTAGAAATTTCCAATTTTGGGGTAGAAAACCCCAGTTTTGAGGTACAAAATCCCAATTTTGGGGTACAAAATCCCATTTTTGGGTACAAACCCCAATTTTGAGATACAAAATCCCAATTTTGAGGTACAAACCCCCAATTTTGAGGTACAAACCCCCATTTTTGGGGTACAAACCCCAATTTTGGGGTACAAACCCTCATTTTTGGGGTACAAAACCCCAATTTTGGGGTACAAATCCCATTTTTGGGGTACAAACCCCCATTTTTTGGGGTACAAACCCCATTTTTGGCAGCCCCCAACCCCTTTTCCTTTCCAGGGCATCGCCGTCCATGGAGGAGGAGGAGAAGCCCCCCCGGGGGGGGGGAGGACCCGGCGGGGCCGGGCGAGGAGGGGGGGGGGGGGACCCGGGGGAGGCCCCCCCAGAACCTGAGGGGTCCCTGCGGCCCAGCCAGGGGCTACTGGTGAGACTGGAGGGACTGGGAGGGACTGGGGGGGACTGGGGGGGACTGGGAGGGACTGGGAGGGACTGGGAGGAACTGGGAGGGACTGGGGGGCTACTGGTGAGACTGGGGGGAACTGGGAGGGACTGGGAGGGACTGGGGGGGGACTGGGGGCTACTGGTGAGACTGGGGGGGACTGGGGGGGAGATTGGGGGGCACTGGTGAGACTGGGAGGGACTGGGGGGGACTGGTTGGAAACTGGGGGGGACTGGGGAGGGACTGGGAGGGAGATTGAGGGGGACTGGGAGGCACTGGAGGCACTGGGGGGGCTACTGGTGAGACTGGGAGGGACTGGGAGGGACTGGGAGGGATTAGGGGGGACTGGGAGGGGAATGGGAGGGATTGGGAGGGACTGGGGGGGAACTGGGAGGGAGATTGGGGGGCTACTGGTGAGACTGGGAGGCACTGGGAGGACTGGGAGGGACTGGGGGGGACTGGGGGGGAGATTGGGAGGGACTGGGAGGGACTGGGAGGGGAGATTGGGGGGCTACTGGTGAGACTGGGAGGGACAGGGAGGCACTGGGAGGGACTGGGGGGGACTGGGAGAGACTGGGAGGAGTTTGGGGGGCTACTGTGAGACTGGGAGGGACTGGGGGGAACTGGGGGGAGATTGGGGGGCTACTGGTGAGACTGGGAGGGACTGGGGGGGAACTGGTGAGACTGGGAGGGATTAGGGGGGACTCGGGAGGGGAATGGGGCGGACTGGGAGGGACTGGGAGGGAGATTGGGGGGCTGCTGGTGAGACCGGGAGGGACTGGGAAATGAACTGGGATATACTGGGAGGGACTGGGGGGGATTGGGAGGGGCTGGGAGGAGACTGGGGGGGACTGGGACACCTCTGAGGGGGTTTGGGGTGCAGGGAACCCCCTGAAGGGGTTTGGGGTGGTTTTGGGGTATTTTTGGGGTGGTTTTGGGGTATTTTTGGGGTGGGTTTGGGGTATTTTTTGGGGTGGGTTTGGACTATTTTTGGGGTGGTTTTGGGGTATTTTTGGGGTGGGTTTGGGGTATTTTTGGGGTGGTTTTGGGGTATTTTTGGGGTGGGTTTGGGGTATTTTTGGGGGTGTTCTGGAGTCATTTTAGGGGCAATGGGAGCTCCCTGAGGGGGTTTTTGGGGTGGTTTTGGGGTATTTTTGGGGTGGTTTTGGGGTGGGTTTGGGGTATTTTTGGGGTGGGTTTTGGGGGCAATGGGAGCTCCCTGAGGGGGTTTTGGGGTGGTTTTGGGGGTATTTTTGGGCTATTTGAGGTGGGGTTTGGGGTAATTTTAGGGGGTATTGGACCTTCCTGAGGGGGTTTTGGGGTGGTTTGGGGTGGTTTGGGTTGTTCTAGGGTGGGTTTGGGATATTTTGGGGGCAGTTTGGGGTGGGTTTGGGGGTATTTTTGGGGGTGTTTTGGTGCTGTTTGGGGTGGTTTTTGGGGTATTTTGGGGGTTTTGGGTTGTTTCAGGGCAGCTTTGGGGATGGTTTTGGGGATTTTTGGGTGGTTTGGGGCAGTCTTGGGGTGGTTTTGGGGGATTTTTGGGGTGGTTTTGGGGGTTTTTTGGGGGTATTTTTTGGGTAATTTGGGGGTATTTTTTTGGTATTTTGGGATCTTTTGGGGGTGATTTGTGGTTTTGGGGTATTTTTTGGGTATTTGGGATATCTTTGGGGTATTTTTTGGTTATTTGGGGATATCTTTGGGTATTTTTGGGGTATTTGGGGATATATTTGGGGTATTTTTGGGGGTATTTGGGGATATCTTGGGGTATTTTGGGGGTATTTTTGGGGTATTTGGGGTATTTGGGGATATCTTTGGGGTATTTGGGGATATTTTTGGGGTATTTTTGGGATATTTTTGGGGGTGGTTTGGGCCCCCCTGAGGCTGTTGTGTCTCCCCCTCCCGCACAGAAGGCCCCTGCAGCGCCTGGTGAGCGGCGCCTTCACCTGGGGACAAGGTGAGGCCACCTGCGGCACCCGGGGCGTCCCCAGGGTCACCTGTGGCACCTGGGGGGTCCCCAATGTCACCTGTGGCACCCGGGGCGTCCCCAGGGTCACCTGTGGCACCTGGGGGGTCCCCAGTGTCACCTGGGGGTGTCCAATGTCACCTGGGGTGTCCTCAGTGTCACCCGGGGGGGTCCCCACTGTCACCTGGGGGTGTCCAATGTCACCTGGGGGTGTCCCCAGTGTCACCTGGGGTGTCCCCAGTGTCACCTGGGGGTGTCCCCAACATCACCTGGGGGGTCCATTGTCACCTGGGGGTGTCCCCAGTGTCACCAATGTCACCTGGGGCTGTCCAATGTCACCCGGGGCTCCCCAGTGTCACCCGGAGGGTGTCCAATGTCACCTGGGGGTGTCCCCCAGTGTCACCTGGGGTGTCCATTGTCACCTGGGGGTGTCCAATGTCACCAATGTCACCCGGGGTGTCCCCAGTGTCACCTGGGGGTGTCCCCAACATCACCTGGGGGGTCTGTTGTCACCTGGGGGTGTCCCCAGTGTCCCCAGTGTCACCCGGGGTGTCCCCAGTGTCACCTGGTGGGTCCTGATGTCACCTGAGGGGTCCCAATGTCACTTGGGGTGGGTCCTGGTGTCACCTGAGGGGTCCCAATGTCACCTGGGAGCGTCCCCAATCTCACCTGGTGTCACCTGGGGTGTCCTCAGTGTCACTTGGGGGTGTCCCAGTGTCACGTGGGTGGTCCTGGTGTCACCTGGGGGTGTCGCCAGTGTCAGCTGGGGGGGGTCCCAGTGTCACGTGGGTGGTCCTGGTGTCACCTGGGGGTGTCCCCAATGTCACCTGGGGGGATGGGTGGTGTCACCTGGGGGTGTCCCCTGGGTGTCCCCAATGTCTCAGGTGTCCCCTGTTTGTCCCAGAGCCCCCCCTGAAGCCCCCCACGGCAGCGCTGGTGTTGGGGACCCCGGCCCGAGGGCGGCCCGGTGAGTGACCAGTTCAAACCAGTGAGTGACCAGTTCAAAACCAGTGAGTGACCCAGTTCAAACCAGTGAGTGACCAGTTCAGACCAGTGAGTGACCAGTTCACACCAGTGAGTGACCAGTTCAAACCAGTGAGTGACCAGTGCACACCAGTGAGTGACCAGTGCACACCAGTGAGTGACCAGTTCAGACCAGTGAGTGACCAGTGCACACCAGTGAGTGACCAGTTCAAACCAGTGAGTGACCAGTTCAGACCAGTGAGTGACCAGTTCACACCAGTGTAGTGACCAGTTCAAACCAGTGAGTGACCAGTTCAGACCAGTGAGTGACCAGTTCACACCAGTGAGTGACCAGTTCAGACCAGTGAGTGACCAGTTCAAACCAGTGAGTGACCAGTTCAGACCAGTGAGTGACCAGTTCAAACCAGTGAGTGACCAGTTCAAACCAGTGAGTGACCAGTTCACACCAGTGAGTGACCAGTTCAAACCAGTGAGTGACCAGTTCAGACCAGTGAGTGACCAGTGCACACCAGGTGAGTGACCAGTGCACACCAGTGAGTGACCAGTTCAGACCAGTGAGTGACCAGTGCACACCAGTGAGTGACCAGTTCAAACCAGTGAGTGACCAGTGCACACCAGTGAGTGACCAGTGCACACCAGTGAGTGACCAGTTTCAGACCAGTGAGTGACCAGTGCACACCAGTGAGTGACCAGTGCACACAGTTCAACATCCCAGTCCATCCCAGTTCAGCCTAGTGCCCTCCCAGTCCCCTCCAGTCCCTCCAGTCCATCCCAGTTCACTCCCAGTATAACGCAGTTCATGCCAGTCCCCTCCCAGTCCCTCCCAGTCCCTCCAGTCCATCCCAGTCCCATCCCAATCCCCTTCCAGTTCCCTTCCAATCCTTCCCAGTCCCTCCCAGTATATCCCAGTTAATTTCCCAGTATATCCCAGTTTATCCCTGTATATCCCAGTTTATTTCCCAGTCTATCCCAGTTTATTTCCCAGTTTATTTCCCGGTATATCCCAGTTTATTTCCCAGTTTATTTCCCAGTCTATCCCAGTTTATCCCAGTCTATCCCAGTTTATCCCAGTATATCCCAGTTTATTTCCCAGTTTATTTCCCAGTATATCCCAGTCTATCCCAGTCTATCCCAGTTTATCCCAGTTTATCTCAGTTTATTTCCCAGTTTTATTTCCAGTCTATCCCACTTTATTTCCCAGTTTATCCAGTTTATTTCCCAGTCTATCCCAGTCTATCCCAGTTTATCCCAGTCCGTGCTGACCCCGATTTCCCCCCCAGGTTTGGGAGCCCATGGGGGGCCCGGGAGGGGCCCTGGAGCAGCTGCAGCTCAGCAGGTGAGGGGGGGGGACCCCAAAAATGGGGAGGGGGACCCCAAAAACAGGGGGGACTTTTAGGGTCCCTTTTAGGGGTCCAGGGGGGTCTCTCTATCCCTTTTTTGGGGTCCACGCAGGGTGTTGGGGGTTCCTTTTTGGGGTTCAGGGTGGTCTGGGTCCCTTTTTGGGGTTCAGGGCTCCATTTTTGGGGTTCAGGGGCTTTTTGGGCTCCATTGTTGGGGTTCAGGGGCTTTTTGGGGTCCCTTTTTGGGGGCTCAGCGCTCCATTTTTGGGGTCCTTGAGTCCATTTTTGGGGTTCATGGGGGGTTTTTGGTGGTCCCCTTTTTGGGGGGTTCAGGGCTCCATTTTTGGGGTTCAGGGGGGGTATTGGGGTCCTTTTTTGGGGGTTCAAGGCTCCATTTTTGGGGGGTTCAGGGCTCCATTTTTGGGTGTTCCAGGGCTCCATGTTTGGGGTTCAGGCTCTATGTTTGGGGTTCAGGGGGGGTATTGGGGTCCCTTTTTGGGCGGTTCAGGGGCTCCATTTTTGGGGTTCTGGGGCAGTATTGGGGTCCCTTTTTGGGCCGTTCAGGGCTCCATTTTTTGGGTCGTTCAGGGCTCCATTTTGGGGGTTCAGGAGGTTCGGGGCTCCATTTTTGGGGGGTTCAGGGCTCCATTTTTGGGCTCCATTTTTGGCCGTTCAGGGCTCCATTTTTGGGTCGTTCAGGGCTCCATGTTTGGGGTTCAGGGCCGGGTTTTTGGGCTCCATGTTTGGGGTTCAGGGCCGGGTTTTTGGGCTCCATGTTTGGGGTTCAGGGCCGGGTTTTTGGGGTTCAGGGCCGGGTTTTTGGGGTCAGGCCCGGGTTTCTGGGTTCAGGGCCGGGTTTTTGGGTTCAGGGCGGGTTTCTGGGGTTCAGGGCCGGGTTTCTGGGGTTCAGGGCTCCATGTTTGGGGTTCAGGGCCGGGTTTTGGGGTTCAGGGCCGGGTTTTGGGGGTTCACCCCTGCCCCGTGTCCCCGCAGCAGCGAGGGCTCCCCGAGGACGAGGAGCTGGAGTTGGTGGCCGAGGTTCGCGTGGCCGACCTGGGGGGGCTGGCGGCCGCCTCGGGGCTCCTGCGCAGGAACGGCCCTGGAGGGCCCCCAAAGCAGGTGCGGGGGCTTGGGGGGGGTTTGGGGGATTTTGGGGGGATTTTGGGGGGATTTGGGGCAATTTTGGGAGGATTTGGAGGGGTTTGGGGGGAATTTTGAGGTGATTTTTGGAGGATTTGGGAGGATTTCAGGAGGGTTTGGGCGGGGTTTTGGGGGTTTAGGGGGGATTTTGGGGGGCTCTGAAGAGGTTTGGGGAGGTTGGGGGTGGTTTTGGGGTGATTTTGGGGTGATTTGGGGATGATTTTGGGGTGATTTTGGTGGGTTTGGGTGGATATGTGGGGGCTTGGGGGAGGATTTTGGAGGGATTTTTGGGGGGATTTGAGGGATTCGGGTGGATTTCAGTTGGGATTTCAGAGAGTTTGGGTGGATTTTGGGGGGATTTGTGGAGGTTTTGGGGGATTTTTTGGGGGGTTTGGAAAGGATTTGGGGATTTTGGGGAGGTTTTGGGGTGATTTTGGGAGGTTTTGGGGTGGTTTGGGGGAGTTGGGTGGATGTTTGGAGAGATTTGGGGGAGGATTTTGGAACATTTTGAGGGGATTTTGGTTGGGATTTCAGAGGGTTTTGGGGGAATTTCGAGGGGTTTGGGGGGGATTTGGGGGTAAAATGGATTTAAGGCAGAAACGGGGAATTTAGGGTGGAAATGGGGGATTTAGGGTGGAAATGTGGAATTTAGGGTGGAAATGGGATTTTGGCGAGGATCTTTATAAGATTTAGGGTGGAAATCGGGGATTTGGGGGTAAAATTGGGGATTTAAAGCAGAAACAGGGGATTTAGGCTGGAAATGTGGGAAATTTAGGTGGAAATGGGGATTTTGATGGAATCTTTATAGGATTTAGGGTGGAAAAGTGGGATTTAGGTGGAAATGGGATATTTTGATCGGATCTCTATAGGAATTAGGGTGGGAAATGGGGGATTTAGGGTGGAAATGGGGGATTTAGGTGGAAATGTGGAATTTAGGCTGGAAATGTGGAATTTCGCCTGGAAATATGGAATTTAGGATGGAAATGTGGAATTTAGGATGGAAATGGGATATTTTGATGGGATCTTTATAGGATCTAGGGTGGGAAATGTGGGATTTAGGTGGAAATGTGGAATTTAGGATGGAAATGGGATATTTTGATGGATCTTTATAGGATTTAGGGTGGAAATGGGGGATTTAGGTGGAAATGAGGATATTTTGATGGGATCTCTATAGGATTAGGGTGGAAATGGGATATTTAGGGTGGAAATGGGATATTTATTTTGGGGCCATCTTTGTGCTCCTCTGACCCCTCCCTCCCCTCCTCTCTGTCCCCCCCCCCCAGGTCACCTCCCTGGCTCCTCCTCCCGTCGCTGGCGTGTCCCTGGGGGTCCCCCATCCCCCCCCAGGCCCCCCCACCGGGACCCCCCCCGCTCCTCCCCTCCCCACCGGACCCGCCGGGCCCCTCCCCCCCACCCCGGGCCGGCCCCGCCGCCCCCGAGGCCCCCGAGCGGCCGCTCCCGGGGGGGGGGCGCCGGGGGGGGCCCCAGCAGCAGCAGCAGGCAAGCAGCAGCGCCCCCCACAGCCCCCCCCCACCAACCGGGACGAGCCCGGCCGCACCCACCCCCCGGAAAAAGCGATTCTTCTCCTCTTCCTCCTCCTCCTCCTCTTCTTCCTCCCTCCCGCTCTTCCTCCTCGTCCGCCTCCTCTTCCTCGGGCCCCCCCGGCCCCGTCCTCGGCCCGGCCCCGCTCTCCTTCCCTGGATATTTATGATCCTTTCCACCCCACCGACGAGGAGAACCCGGGTTTGGGGGGCGGCGCAGGAGGAGGAGGAGGAGGAGGAGCCCCCCCGGATTTTGGTTACGGCAGCGGCGCCGCCTCCTCTTCCTCGCCCGGCAAAGAGGCCGAGGCCGGCAGGACCAGAAGTACGACCCCTTCGACCCACGGGCTCCAACCCCCAGCTCGTCCCGCAGCAGCCCCAGCCCCGAGGAGGAGGAGGAGGAAGAGGAGGAAGAGGAAGAGGAAGAAGAGGAGGAGGAGGAGGAGGAAGAGGAGGAGGAGGAAGAGGAGGAGGAAGAGGCGCCGGCGCTGCTGCCGGACGTTTCCCACAGCATCAGCCGCATCTCGGAGACCTTGGCCGGCATCTACGACGACAACAGCCTGAGCCAGGACTTCGAGAAAGATCCGGAACCCCCAAAGACGCCTCCAAACCTCCCGGCGCCGACTCCACCCTGCCCGAGGAGGAGGAGGAGGAGGATGAAGACGAGGAGGAGGAGGAGGAGGAGGAGCGCGAGGAAGGCTCCGAAATGCGGCGCGCCGTGGCCGAGCCGCGCCGCCGCGTCTTCGTGGTGGATCTGGGCGGCAAAGGCCGCGCCGAGAGCGAGGCTCACCCCCAAATTCGACGGCAAGCTCTCCTTGGAGGTGGTGACCCCCGGCAACCCAAAGCGCCCCAAAATCCGGTGGCGCCGCCCCCGCAACCGCGCGGCGCCACCACAAAGCCCTCCCGGCACCGCGGGCGCCGCGAGTGGGGCACGCCGGGCGGACTCGGAGATCGAGGAGGGAGAGATCGTGCAGCCGGAGGAGGAGAGGTTCAGCCCCTTGAGGATTTTCCGTGGTGGCGGTGGTGGTGGTAGGTGGCGGCGGTGGCACCACCGGACCGGCGCCGGCGCCGCCCGAGGCCGCGCGCCGGAGCCGCGAGCGCCGCGTCTCCCCGAGGGCGGCGATGATTTCCTGTCTCTCCACGCCGATTCCGACGAAGAAGCCGATTTTGGCGCCGAGTCCCAGCCGGATCCGCGTTGGGAAAAGCGGGCGGCGGCGGCGGGCAACGGCGGCGGCGGCACCGGCTCCGATTTGAGGAGGAAAATCCTCAGCCAGCGCCGCCTCCGCGCGCCGCCGTCGCCGCGCTCGCCCTCAGCCACGTCCAGGAAAAAATCCAAACGGTCCCGGGAACGCGGCTGGCTCCGGGAGCGCCTGGGTCAGCGCCAAAAAGGCTCCGGAGCCGGCGCCGAAATCCAAAGAGCGGCACCGGCGCCGCGGGTCCAGGTCGCGCTCCAGCGCCGGCCGCTCGTGGTCGCGGCGCTCGAGGTCCAGGGAGAAACGGCGCCGGCGTCGCTCGGGCAGCTCCGGGCGCTCCCGGCACAAAGAGAAACACCGCGGGGAGAAGAAGAAGAAAAAACAGCGCTCGAGGTCCCGGGAGCGCCGCGGGTCCCGCAGGGACGGCGGCGACGGAAAGGCGGCCGAGAAGGGCGAGGCGTCGCGGCGGCGCGTGGTGCCGCCCCTCGGTGCAGGAGCTCAACGACTCGGATCTTTTTGCCATCAAGAGAACCATCACGGTGAACCGGCGCGCGGCCACGCCCGAGCCCAAACGCGAGGTTCTCTACGATTCCGAAGGGCTGAGCTTTGAGGGGTTCTCGGACCGCGAGCACGCCGAGTTCCCGGCGAGGAAAACCGAGGTGAGGCCGGCGGCGGAAGGCGGGAAGAAGGAGAAGGAGAGGAAACGGAGCCGGCCCGAGGAGAGGCCGCCGGGGAGGGAGAAATACAAGAAGAAATTTAAAGATTACGCCGAGCCCGCCGCGGCGGAGAGCGGGAAAAGCAAAGAGAAGCCACGGGAGAAAAGCGGCAGGAAAGGAAAAATGGGAGGCGGGCACAAGGAAGGGGCGGAAACGGCGGCGCCGAAAGCGCCCGCGGCGGTGCCGAGGAAGGTGAAGCTTCAATCCAAGGTGTCGGTGTTGATCCGCGAGGGCGTCAGCTCCACCACGACCACCAAAGATGGAGGCGGCGGCGGCGGGGCCGGAATCGGGGTGAAATTCGCCCGCGACGCCGAGAGCCGCGCGGCGTTCCTGAAAGCCGAGGAGAAAACGGAGAAAGGGACCCCCAAAAACGACGGGGGGCAAACCCGCGACGGGGGCGTGAAACCCCGCAAGGTGAAACCCCCAAAATCAAGGGCGGGGTGAAGAAAGTCAAAGTCAAGGCCAAGGGCGAGGCGAGGAAGAAAAGGAAGACCAAGGTGAAGAGCGGCGGCGGCGGCGCTTTGAAGAAATCCAAAGCCGACAGCCAGAGCGCCGCCACCCCCCCTCTCCGTTTGCCCCCCAAACCCGACCCCGCCTGGTCGGGCTCCGAGAAATCCCCCGGGGGGGACCCCGAAACCTCCAGCCCCCCGTCCCCGGCCGCGGCCGTCACCCCGAAATCCGCCCCGGCCTCCCAAACCGCCCCGGCCCGAGCGCGAGCTGACGCCGGACTCGCAGACCGTGGACAGCAGCTGCAAGACCCCGGACGTGTCCTTCCTCCCCGAGGAGGGCGCGGCGGCGCCGGCCCAGGCCGGGGGCGCCGAGGGCCCGGGGGCCGGGGACCCTCCCGGAGGGGACCCCGAGGCCGACAGCCGCAGCGAGGCCAAGGAGGAGCCGGGCAGGGCCACGGCGGCGGCGGCACCGGGAGCGGCACCCGGGAGCGGCGGCAACGGCAACGGCGGCCGGGGCATGGAGCCTGCAGGGCGGCGTGGACTGCGCACCAGCGGCGTGCTTGGCACGTACGTCACAGTTTGGGGGGGTTTTGGGGTGTCCCGACAGGTTTTGGGGGGATTTTGGGGTGTCATGATATTTTTTGGGGTGTCCCGGCATTTTTGGGGGGTTTTTTTGGGGGGTTTTTTGGGGTGTCCCGAAGTGTTTTGGGGGCTTTTTGGGGTGTCACAATATTTTTGGGTGGTTGTGTTGGCGTGGAGCTGACATGGTTTGGGGATGGTTTCTGGGGGGGTTTTGGGATGTCTTGAAGTTTTTTGGGGTGTTTTGGGGGGGGTTTTGGGGTGTCATGATATTTTTTTGGGGGGGGGTTTTTGGGGGGTTTTTGGGGTGTCCTGACATTTTTGGGGGGGTTTTGGGGTGTCCCGACATTTTTGGGGGGTTTTTTGGGGGTTTTTTTGGGGGGTTTTTAGGGTGCCATGATATTTTTTTGGGGGCGTTGTGTTGGCGTGGAGCTGACATGGTTGGGGATGGTTTCTGGAGAGTTTTGGGGTGTCCCCAAGTTTTTTTGGGGGTTTTTGGGGTGTCATGGTATTTTTGGGGGGGGGTTCAGTTGGCATGGAGGGGGACGTTTTTGGGAGATTTTTGGGGGGTTGTGTTGGCGTGGAGCTGACATGGTTGGGGATGGTTTCAGGGGGGGGTTTTTGGGGTGTCATGATATTTTTTGGGGGGGGTTTGGGGGTGTCCCGACATTTTTTGGGGGTTTTTTTGGGGGTTTTTGGGGTGTCCTGACATTTTTGGGGACATTTTTGGGGGGGTTGTGTTGGCACAGAGGTGACAGGTTTGGGGACAGTTCTGGGGTGTCCCAACATTTATGGGGAAGGGTTTTGGGGTGTCCCAAAGTTTCTGGGGGTTTTTTGGGGTGTCATGATATTTTAGGGGGTTTCTGGGGTGTCCCCAAGTTTTTTGGGGGGATTTTGGGGTGTCACGATATTTTTGGGGTGGTTATGTTGGCGTGGAGCTGACATGGTTGGGGATGTTTCTGGGGGGTTTTGGGGTGTCTTGAAGTTTTTTTGGGGTGGTTTTGGGGTGTCCCGACATTTTTGGGGACATTTTTGTGGGTTCTGGTGGCACATGGGTGACATTTTTGGGGACGTTTTTGGGTGGTTTTGGGTTGTCCTGACATTTTTTGGGGACATTTTTGGGGGGTTGTGTTGGCATGGAGGTGATGGCTTTGGGTGGGTTTTGGGGTGTCCCGACATTTTTTGGGGGGTTTTTGGGGTGTCACGATATTTTAGGGGGTTTTTGGGGTGTCCCAAAGTTTTTTGGGGGGTTTTTGGGGTGTCCTGACATTTTTGGGTGGTTGTGTTAGCATGGAGCTGACATGGTTGGGGATGGTTTCAGGGGGGTTTTGGGGTGTCCCAACAGTTTTGGGGACATTTTTGGGGACATTTTTGGGGACGTTTTTGGGGACGTTTTTGGGGTGTCCTTCGGGGCTTAATGGGGTGGTTTTATGGGGTTGTGGTGGCACATGGGTGACATTTTTGGGGACGTTTTTGTGGTTTTTGGGGCGTCCCTTGGTTGTTAATGGGGTGGTTTTGGGGGGTTGTGGTGGCACATGAGTGACACTTTTGGGGACATTTTGGGGGACATTTTGGGGTGTCCCTTGGTTGTTAATGGGGTGGTTTTGGGGGGTTGTGGTGACACTTTTGGGGACATTTTTGGGGACGTTTTTGGGTGGTTTTGGGCTGTCCCTGACATTTTTGGGGATATTTTTGGAGAGGTTTTTGGGGCGTTGTGGTGGCCCATGAGTGACACTTTTGGGTCATTTTGGGGACATTTTTGGGGGACGTTTTCGGTGGGTTTGGGTTGTTCCTCTGTGGTTAATGGGGTGGTTTTGGAGGTTGTGGTGGCACATGGGTGACACTTTTGGGGACACTTTGGGGGACATTTCTGGGGACATTTTTGGGTGGTTTGGGGGTGTCCTGACATTTTTGGGGACGTTTTTGGGGGATTGTGGTAGCACATGGGTGACATTTTTGGGGACACTTTTGGGGACATTTTGGGGGTGTCCCCTCTGTGGTTAATGGGGCGTTTCTGGGGGGATTGTGGGGTGACATTTTTGAGGACATTTTGAGAGTTTTTGGGGTGTCCTGACATTTTTGGAGACGTTTCTGGGGGGTGGTGTTGGCATGTGAGCGACATTTTTGGGGACATTTTGGGGGGACATTTTGGGGACATTTTTGGGGACGTTTTGGGGGCATTTTTGGGGATGTTTTTGGGGGGTTGTGTTGGCACGCAAGTGACCTTTTTGGGGACATTTTTGGGGACATTTTTGGGGATGTTTTTGGGGATGTTTTAGGGACATTTTTGGGGACGTTTTTGGGGACGTTTTTGGGGACGTTTTTGGGGGGTTGTGTTGGCACGCAAGTGACCTTTTTGGGGACATTTTTGGGGACATTTTTGGGGATGTTTTTGGGGATGTTTTAGGGACATTTTTGGGGACGTTTTTGGGGACGTTTTTGGGGGGTTGCGTTGGCACGCAAGTGACCTTTTTGGGGACATTTTGGGGACATTTTTGGGGATGTTTTGGGGGGTTGTGGTGGCACATGGGTGACATTTTTGGGGACGTTTTTGGGGACGTTTTGGGGACATTTTTGGGCGCTTGCATTGGCATGCAAGTGACATTTTTGGGGACATTTTGGGGACGTTTTTGGGGATGTTTTTGGGGGGTTTTGGTGGCACATGGGTGACATTTTTGGGACATCTTTGGGAACATTTTGGGGACATTTTTGGGGATGTTTTTGGGGGCTTATGGTGGCACATGGGTGACATTTTTGGGAATATTTTTGGGGACATTTTTGGGGATGTTTTGGGGGGTTGTGGTGCACATGGGTGACATTTTTGGGGACGTTTTTGGGGGGTTGCGTTGACATGCAAGTGACATTTTTGGGACATTTTTGGGGACGTTTTGGGGATATTTTTTGGGGACATTTTTGGGGGGTTGCGTTGGCACACAAGTGACATTTTTGGGATGTTTTGGGGACATTTTTGGGGATGTTTTGGGGACATTTTTGGGGACGTTTTTGGGGGCTTGTGTTGGCACTCAAGTGACCTTTTTGGGGACACTTTTGGGGACATCCTGGGTGTTTTTGGGGTGTCCCCGTGGCGTTTACCGCGGTGTTTTTGGGGTGTCCCCTCCCCTGGCAGTGACGGCGCTGCTGTTCAAGATGGAGGAGGCCAACCTGGCCAGCAGGGCCAAGGCCCAGGAGCTGATCCAGGCCACCAACCAGGTGGGGACACCGGGGGGGACCCCAAAAACGGGTGGGGACCCTCGAAAAGGGAACAGAGACACCTGGGGAGCCCCAAAATGGGGGTGGGGACCCCAAAATGGGGGTGGGGACCCCCAAAAAGGAACAGGGACACCTGGGGAGCCCCAAAATGGGGGTGGGGACCCCAAAAAAGGGGGTGGGGTACCCCCCAAAAAAGGGTGGGGGGACCCCAAAAAAAGGGGGGTTGGGACCCTCAAAATGGGGGTTGGGACCCCCCAAAAAAGGGGGTGGGGAGCCCCTAAAAAGGAACAGGGACCCCCAAAATAGGGGTGGACAGCCCTAAAAAGGGGGTGGGGACCCCAAAATCAGGGTGGGGACCCCCAAAATGGGGTGGGGGATCCGCTAAAAGGAACAAGAACCCCCGAAAAAAAGGTGGGGAACCCCAAAATCAGGGTTGGGACCCCCAAAAAAAAAGGGGGTTGGGACCCTCAAAATGGGGGTGGGGGGACCCCAAAAAGGAACAAGGACCCCCAAAAAAAGGGGGTTGGGACCCTCCAAATGGGGGGTGGGGACCCCTAAATAGGATCAGGGACACCCCAGAGGGAACAGGGACGCCCCAAATGGGGATGGGGAGCTCAAAGTGGGGGTGGGGAGCACCCAAAAAAAGGAACCAAAGGGGGGTGGGGACCCTCAAAATTGGGGGTTCCAAACAATCCCCCCCAAAATTCCCCACATTTTTAATTCAATTTTTGATTTTTCCTTTTCTTGGCAGATCCTGAGCCACGGCAAGGCCGCCCCTCCCCCCCTGGGCCCCCCCCAGGCCCCCCCCGGGGCCCCCCCGGGACCCCCCCAGGTGCCCCCCCCGTACCTGCTGCCCCTGGGGGGGGGAGGGGCGGCCCCCGCGCCCCCAACCCCACCCTGCCCGGCCTGGGGGGGCCCGGGGGGGACAGGAGGGACAGCGAGGGCAGAGGGGACAGCGACAAGGTAGGGGGGGATTGGGGACACTGGGGACATTGGGGGCATTGGGGGCATTGGGGACAGCGAGGGCAGAGGGGACAGTGACAAGGTAGGGGCACATTGGGGACATTGGGGGACATTGGGGGGACTGGGGACATTGGGGACATTGGGGGGTATTGGGGACAGTGAGGGCAGAGGGGACAGAGACAAGGTAGGGGCACATTGGGGACATTGGGGGACATTGGGGGGTATGGGGACATTGGGGACACTGGGGACACTGGGGGGATTGTGGGGACATTGGGGACAGTGGGGACATTGGGGGACATTGGGGACATTGGGGACAGCCAAGGGCAGAGGGGACAGTGACAAGGTAGGGGGGGATTGGGGGACATTGAGAGGATTTGGGGGATTGGGGACACTGGGGACATTGGGGGGATTGGGGGGATTGGGGGACATTGGGGGGACAGGGAGGGCAGAGGGGACAGTGAAAGTAGGGGGGGACTGGGGACATTGAGAGGATTTGGGGACATTGGGGACATTGTGGGGACAGGGGGACAGACATTGGGGACACTGGGGACATTGGGGACATTGGGGGGACAATGAGGGGAGAGGGGACAGTGACAAGGTAGGGGGCACATTGGGGACATTGAGGGACATTGGGGGACATTGGGGGGGCTTGGGGACATTGGGGAGGACAGAGGGATGGAGGGGGTTGGGGACATTGGGGGGATTGGGGACATTGGGGACACTGGGGACATTGGGGACATTGAGAGGATTTGGGACATTGGGGACATTTGGGACACTGGGGACAATGGGGGGGACATTGGGGGGACATTGGGGTCATACTGGGGGGGGTGACCAGGACAGTGACCCTGGGATGACCCTGCTGACCCTGTGGTGACCTTTGGTGACCTTTGGTGACCTTTGGTGCTCTGTGATCACCCCTGACGATGTCTGGTGACCTCGTGGTGCCCTTTGGTGACCTTGTGGTGACCTCTCATGACCTTTGGTGACCTCCTCATGACCTTTGGTGCCCTCTGGTGCCCTGTGGTGACCTCTGGTGACCTCTCATGACCTTTGGTGACCTTGTGGTGCCCTCTGGTGCCCTTTGGTGACCTCGTGGTGTCCCCGGTGTCCCGCAGTACCTGAAGAAGCTGCACACGCAGGAGCGGGCGGTCGAGGAGGTCAAGTTGGCCATCAAACCCTTCTACCAACGCAAGGACATCACCAAGGACGAGTACAAGGACATCCTGCGCAAGGCCGTGCACAAGGTACCCCAAAATATCCCCAAAATTTAAAAAAATCCCCAAAAAATCCCCCTAAAAATCCCCAAAATTAAAAAAAAAAAATCCCACAAAATCCCCCAAAAAATCCCCCAATCAACCAAGGACGAGTACAAGGACATCCTGCGCAAGGCCGTGCACAAGGTACCCAGAACAGGGGGAATTCCCCCAAAATATCCCCAAAATTTAAAAAATTGTCCCCAAAAAAATCCCCCCAAAAAATCCCCAAAATTTAAAAAAATAATCCCCAAAAAAAATCCCCCCCAAAAATCCCCAAAACAACCAAGGACGAGTACAAGGACATCCCGTGCAAGGCCGTGCACAAGGTACCCAAAATGGGGAAAAATCCCCCCAAAAAATCCCCAAAATTAAAAAAAAATCGCCCCCAAAAAATCCCCAAAATTTAAAAAAAATTCCCCTAAAAATCCCACAAAATCCCCCAAAAAATCCCCAAAATTAAAAAAATAATCCCCTAAAAAAACCCCCCAAAATATCCCCAAAATTAAAAAAATATCCCCAAAAAAATCCTCCCAAAAAATCCCCAAAACAACCAAGGAAAAGTACAAGGACATCCTGCGCAAGGCCGTGCACAAGATACCCAAAATCCCCCAAAATATCCCCAAAATTTAAAAATAATCCCCTAAAAAATCCCCCCAAAATTAAAAAAAAAAATCCCCTAAAAATTCCCCCAAAAAATCCCCAAAACAACCAAGGACGAGTACAAGGACATCCTGTGCAAGGCCGTGCACAAGGTACCCAAAATCCACCAAAATATCCCCAAAATTTAAAAAAATCCCCTAAAAAATTCCCCCAAAAAATCCCCAAAACAACCAAGGAAAAGTACAAGGACATCCCATGCAAGGCCGTGCACAAGGTACCCCAAAATGGGGGGAAATTCCCCCAAAATATCCCCAAAATTAAAAAAATAATCCCCTAAAAAAATCCCCCAAAAAATCCCCAAAAAAACCAAGGGCGAGTACAAGGACATCCTGCGCAAGGCCGTGCACAAGGTACCCAAAATCCCCCAAAATATCCCCAAAATTTAAAAATAATATCCCCAAAAAATCCCCCCAAAATATCCCCAAAATTAAAAAAAAATCCCCAAAAAAATCCCCCCAAAATATCCCCAAAATTTAAAAAAATCCCCAAAAAATCCCCCCAAAATATCCCCAAAATTTAAAAAAATATCCCCAAAAATCCCCCTAAAAATCCCCAAAATTAAAAAAATAATCCCCTAAAAAATCCCCAAAACAACCAAGGACGAGTATAAGGACATCCTGCGCAAGGCCGTGCACAAGGTACCCAAAATCCCCCAAAATATCCGCAAAATTTTAAAAAATCCCCAAAAAATCCCCCCAAAATTAAAAAAAAAATCCCCTAAAAAATTCCCCCAAAAATCCCAAAACAACCAAGGAAAAGCACAAGGACATCCTGCGCAAGGCCGTGCACAAGGTACCCAAAATCCCCCCAAAAAATCCCCAAAATTTAAAATAATCCCCACAAAATCCCCTAAAAATCCCCAAAATTAAAAAAATAATCCCCTAAAAAATCCCCAAAACAACCCAAGGACGAGTACAAGGACATCCTGCGCAAGGCGTGCACAAGGTACCCCAAAATGGGGGAAAATCCCCCAAAAAATCCCCAAAATTAAAAAATAATCCCCTAAAAAATCCCCCCTAAAAAATCCACAAAAATCCCCCAAAAAATTTTTAAAAAATACAAAAAATCCCCCCCAAAAATCCTCAAAACCCCCCCTAAAACCCCCCAAAAATTCCCCCCCAAAAATCTCCTGAAAATATCCCCAAAAATCCCCCCAAAAAATCCTCAAAAATCCCTAAAAACCCCCCTAAAACACCCAAAAATTCCCTGCAAAAAATCACCCAAAATTCTCAAAAAATCCCTAAAAATCTCCCAAAAAATCCTCAAAGCCCCCCTAAAACCCCCAAAAAAATCCTCAAAAACCCTAAAAATCCCCCTAAAACCCCCCAAAAATATCCCCAAAAATCCCCCCAAAAAATCCTCAAAATCCTCAAAAACCCCCCTAAAACCCCCACAAAAAAACCCCAAAAACCTCCCTAAAACACCCCAAAAAATCCCCCCAAAAAAT